>NW_009200813.1:0-18341 GCF_000690835.1 Fulmarus glacialis | reverse complement strand
GTCTGTGGCCGTCTGTGTGACCGGCCGTGGCCACGTCCTCTCTGTGTGTCCCCGCCTGTGTGTCTGGGACACAGGCTCAGTCTCGGTACTGCAGCAGGTTTGCGAGTGCAAAGGGGAAAGTGGCAGACGCATCCCTCGGCCTGGGCAGAGACCCCGGGTCCCCAGGCAGGCGGGTCCTGGACCGGGCAGCTGGAGGAGGCGGCCACATATCACATCGCTTAACACCCTCATAAGCTCCCACTAGGTTGAGTGACAGTTTTCCCTTGCAATTAATATAATATGCCTAAGCTTAAGCGTTTGCTTTGAGTCTCTGTAGAAGGCTTTTTCCCCTCATGTGTTGATGGCACGGGTTAGTCTAAAGTTTCTTGACGGACTGCATGCTGTCCGTTCGTCATCTCTGGAACTGGATCACTGTTTACGTGACCTTTAGATTTTTTTATAATCCTTTATGATTTGTGGGGTCCTCAGAAAGCCAAGCTGATATATTTTTTTCTTATCGTTCAAAGTACGGATTTAAAAATTTATAGCACGATCAGCTAAGAAGTTGCCAGTATTAGTGTTAGGCCTGTGGCATTTTACTGGCTGACTGGTCACCTGTCAGTATAGAGTCAGAGCAGATTTTGGCTAGTATGAGGAGCTTTTGTTACCCAAGATCAGTATTGTTACTACATAACTCATGAAACTGGACATTTTTGTAATTATGTATTTTTCTGTTTATTTGGGTGGTTAATTAATTACAGGACTTTAATTATTTTGCAAAATCTTAAATTCAAATTTTCATCTCCTCCCTTACTTTAAGGATTTATTTTCTCAGTCATTCATATTTTCTCATAGACGCTTTTAGTTTAAAAAAATGAAAGTAATCTCCTTTTCCTGTGCCTCTTACTGATTTTGCTAGTGACATAAATTCTTGCTTTGGAAAAACAGATCTCTAAATTTGGGTTACTGAAAATAAATGCAGGAAGAGAAGATTTTAAGCTGTGTAGTTAGGTATAGTTTTGTTCATTTTTTTAGAGCCTGCTGGCGATTAAAAAAAAATTGTTCAGGGTGGCAATTCCAGAATGAAAAAGTTATAAGAAAAAGCAACAAAGTGTGAGGGAAAAGTTGGCTTAGTGATAGTATATAGAATTAGGTCCTCTGTTGATGTAAATTAATACAACCCAATGACTCAGAGGATCTATTTGGTTTTGCTACAGCTGGATTCTAATCCTAAAGCTAGAAAAGAAACTTAAAAGCAAAATAGTAATTATAAAATCACAGCCAAGAGCAAATAGTATTACATTTATTTCTATACTGAATTACACAGTAATCCAAAATTGACTTAATCAACTATCTTTGTCCACCCAAGGGAGATGAATTAAAAGAAACCTGGAAGAGGATATTGATCATCATGTAAAATGGTAGCAATTACCATGAACAAATAGTTTTTAATAAGCAAACATACAGTTAGTACTATTAACTTGAGGTTTTCCTCATTAAAAAAAATAAAAGTGTGAAAAAAAGGAAGTCAGGGGAAAAAAAAGGAGAGTCAGGGCCTGATGCTTTTTCCATTAACTTCAGGAAAACTTACTTGGATTTGGATGGTTGCAGGACACCTGATTTTAAGTACTTAAAAATTGGTAACTAGTGGAAGACACCTGTTGTAGTATCTTCCTGATGTTCCTTTCTCTACTGACTCTGTAGAAATCTTAAATGATTAGCTTAGATATAACCCATAACTTTCAGATGGCTAATATTAATAAGAAAGTAACCGCAAAACTAGTTATTAAGCTTAAGGAAAACTTTGTGAATCTCTTCTTTATTCTAAACCGATCTAGCTAACCAGATCACTCAGGCTTCCTGCTGCTGAAACTCATTTTTGTGGGAAGATGCGCTTAACTTAATTTAACCACTCTCTTGAGATGCTCTTGAACTAGTTGTTTCCGGTGCTTCAAAGATGCAGTGTTTTGATCCATGAAGACCTGTAATATTCCTTTCGTGAATCCCACAGTCACGATTGCTAAACAACTCGCAGCAGTGCTATCGGCTCTGGAGCTCACGGGGAATCGCTGTATCATTCTCTGGCCACAATTCACAAAGTTGAGTTATTTCTCCAGATGAGAGAGCTTCAAAATCAATAATGGTTAACTAAACCAAGTGTACACTGCAGGTGTTTTGTTTCGTTTGTTTTTTTTTTCTTTGAGATGACTGTTTTTTTTTTTTAAGAAGTTCAGGAAAATATGTAATTCTGGCTCTCATTCACTGCATTGTTTTGAACAAAGTATGTGCTGGTTTTGTTTCTCTTACGGGAATGATAATTGCTTATTCCATCATTGCATTCTGTAATTCTTTGCTGACCACTGTGATTTCACAGATATATTATCAATCCTAAATATGCATATTAGTTAGATAATTGATATCAGTTAAATATCCTTATAGTTATGTGTTTAGATATCCTTCTATTCCTGGAAGATGACAACCATTTTTACTGGTTTGTTTAACTTGGTGGACTTTTTTTTCCAGTATGAACAGTGATAATACCGGTTTTAACCACAGAAATATATACTTATGTCATTTGCTTTTCATAACATACTTTGCAATGGTTTCTGCTTCTCAGAGAGAGTTTTTATAATCATGCTTTTAAAATTATAAGAAATATACCTAACAGTCTACTGATCACTTTCTTATGAGAAGCTTACTTCACAGATGAGCACGTGCAGACCTTTGAAATTTGGCTCTCCTGCCTGCCATCTTCCCTGGGTTGCTCCAAAAGCAAGCAAAAAAAAAAAAAACAACCCAACAAGCAAACACCATAATAACAATTGCCTCATAAGCATTGCCAGGAATCTATTTGTATGTCAAAAGTTTGGAGGAAAAAAAAAAAAAGAGTCAGGAGAACAGAAAAGAAGAGCACTAATCAGCGTGTCCTGTGCTCTTCTTTGTAGTCCCAGCGCCGTGTTACATTTCACCTCCCCGATGGCTCCCAGGAAAGCTGCAGTGACAGTGGTCTGGGAGACCACGAGCCGGTGGGTGGTGGAACCCTGATCTCACACCCTCTCCCTCTGGTTCAGCCGCAGGACGAATTCTACGACCAGGCTTCACCGGACAAGAGGACTGAGGCTGATGGCAACTCCGACCCCAACTCGGGTAAGTCACCTTCGGTGCTCTCCTTATCTGAGTTGCTTTGGTAACTCAGTTACTTTCTTTTTTATCCCTTTGAGCTCTGCAATGGTAGAGATGTTTTTAAGCATGTGCATGAGTATTCTGTCATGATAGCTTATAACCCTTGGTAGGAAATTCTGTAGTTTGCCTGAAGTGCTCCATGTAATTTGACTGTAGAAACAAAAATATATCCGGTGAGAAAAAACAGCTCCAGACAAATTGCACGGTAAGTGAGAACAGCTGTGAAGGAGGAAGTCCTGCAAGGTAGCAAGCTTTTCTTAATGTTTGCGGTGCTGTTGCTATTTAGCATTGGACTTTGTTTTAGGAAGGTCACATTTAAAGAGCAAGGACATGGAGGTTGCACTATCTGTTAGACTAACCTAGAAAACAGTAAATCAGTGAAAAATTTAAAGAATCCAAATTTCTATAACAAGCACACTTACAATTCCTCCTTCTAAGAGCAAGAACCACAGGGTTTCTTTGTTAGACTGGAATGGCATGATGTTCTGCTTTTTGGAACTGTCAGATATGCATTTTTATACAAATATTAAGTACGTGCAGTTTGTCTGGTTTGGGAATTTCTTCCTTTCTTCTTCTTTCCTTCTCTATAATAGATTTACATCATTTCAGCATTTGTGACAGTCAGTACTAAAAAAATGAAGCGAGGTCTTAACCAATACTGTGACTAGTATTTTGGCATTGGAATGTGGAGACTTGGACATACTGAAAACTGGGAGGAGGCAGTAACACTGCCCTTAAGCCTCTTGTTTTCTGTCTAGAATGTGGAGACAAAGGTTAAAAGTCTTATCTGTGCTCTTGGAAGGTAATTGAACTTGAGTTCTCTTGCATCCCAGGAGTACAGAAATAAGAATTAGTTTCTCCCGCTGGCATTTCTCTCTTTTGTATAGATGATTAAATTGTCACTAGGCCTGTACAAAGCAGGAGAGAAGGTGGCCCTGGGATCTGATGCACAATATTAAGGTCCATGTTCTCATTTGGGCAGAGCTGGATCTGAATTATGACATTTAAATCATGGTAGATGAGAATGCGAACTGTGGAATATTGACCTTCGAAACATTTTTCTCATACTTTTTCTGGGAGGACAGAGAGGGTGTGTTGGGTAAGACTCTACGAAGAAACAATTTGAAATGCTTTACCGTTTCAGAGTTGTATTCTGGTTTCCTTTTCCCTTTTCCCCCTTTCCTTTTTTTTCATGATATGACACCTACCTTTTATTTTCTTTACCAAAACAGAAATGTTGATGGAACTATGATCTTAAACCCTGTATCTGTCGAAATACAAAGAACTATAAAAGAATAGCAACTATGAATGGATTGACTCTGCAGCAAGAATGTATGTCTGCTTAAGCCAGCGAGGAGCTTAAGTGGAATTACCCTGTTAATTCTCTGACCACGTATGAGCTGTGAGAAAGATTTAACGAGATCAGAGAGGAGTTTTAAGGCAGCATTGCATGTTGGTACTGTCACATGGGCTTCACTGTCTCTGAATTGCACATCTCTTCAAAATGTGACATAAAAATCCTTCAGGATAGTTAGGAAAAATGTGCTTAGTAAACTGTATACCAAGTTATTAAAAATGTGGGTTTAGAAATTTTGTGTCAAGCACATTGTGCAAACCTAGTATATTAATCATGATGATCTATTCATCCCGAAAACAGAGACTAACAGAAGATTAGTCAGAGTGAGTAAGTGTTCTTAAAAGCTATATGAAAAGTTTCGATATGTCTGTGGTTACACCCATTTAGCCTTGGGGATGCTAAATTAATGGCAAATTTATGAAAATCTAACCATCAAGCTGTACTGATGATTAGTGAAGTATATGTTTTTCACCTTTTATCAGACTGAATTAGGACAGACATTGAAATAGTGCATTCCATATCTCATCAAATCTCACAAACTAAGAAGGGAATGATATGGTCATTACTGTGACAGAAATCATCCTAGGAAAACCCAAGGCAGGAAGGGAGTGATCTGCCCGTTAGATGGATTTGACTTTTATATCTTATTCAGTATCAAGTTATTGCCTAGGCATTGTGTCAAAAGTTATTTTGCTACTGGAGGCACAAGTTTTTGGATGAGATGTGAAATGGAGTTTAAAGCAGTTTATGGTTATTGAAGATCCTGTGGCAATTTTCAGAAGAGGAAAATGCTATCTCGTGATTGGGCAAAATTACTTTTGGGTATATACATATGTTCATGATTAAAATAACTGATGTAGTATCATTTCAACATTGTATTCCTTGACACTTCTAAACTGAATTTCTAGTTCTATTGCAGTGAAACGTTAAATAGTTGTATTTAACAGTAGAGGTGGTTTCATTTCAGTGTCTGTTTAAGGGATTGCTGCTTCTGAAAATACTTGGGGCATGCTGAGGTAAAAGATACAGCAATAAAGTAAGGAAAAAGTCTTAGTGGAGAGTAGTAGTATTACCATGTACGTGTACCTCTGCCAGTTTTGGATGATAAATGTTGCAGAACAATGTTTTATTTTTATTTTAAATATTTCAACTGAAGAGAAAGAGAAGGGCTTATGGGAATATTTTCTAATGATCTCCAAGAATAAAATCTGCACAAAAAATAGATTTATCCCACTGTATTTTTATGAAAGTTCATTCTAAGTAAAGGTTTGCTTCAGCTCATGGGACCATGATGTTAATCTTGATAGTAAAGTCCTTGCCTCATGTTGAGAGCAATTTTGGTTAATGGCTTTAATGGTCAGTGAATTGTGTGGTTTATTATTGTACACTGTGAAGTTGTGTGAATAAAAATACAGTCATTGTTTCTCAGTATTAACATGTTGCTATTTTAATTATATTTGAAGAGTGACCAAGGCCCAGGTCTTCAAAACCTGAAATAGGAAAAAAAACCCAGAGCTAAAAATCTTGATAACTTATTACACAAAGGTATGAGAAACCTTATTGCCATATTTTCTTGCAATCATTAGCTTCTACAGAGACACAAGAGCTACAATTACATGATTTAATGAAAGAAACATACACAGTGAGAGTACATTCATTTAGCTAATCTTAAAACAGCAATCTCATTCACTGGGGAAAACTGAAATGAAGAGAGATGCCGAACACTAGCATTGTCAGCCACACACTGTCACTGTGGTTATGAGGGAAAGGCGACAAGATAGAAATTAGAAGTAAAAAATAAAATTTAGAAGAACTTTAATAATGATATGTATAGTTCAAGTTTGCTTTGTATCACTCAAACGTGTTTTCTTTGTATAGAGTCTTCTATTTTAACTGGAGGGGTCCATTCAGTTCACTACGATATCTTTTGCATTTCACCATTGTTAATTGATCAGTATTAATCGATTGTCAGAGGACTGTGATGTTAACCTGCCAGTTGCAACTTCCTTATATTTTGCCTTTGTCTCATTTGCACCCTGATATGCTTTATAAGAATTCTTCCATCAGTGAACAACAATTCACCGTGTTTAAAAACAACATAACGCTACGGAGTGACACCAGCAGTGTGGTTTTGTTATGCATTATTAAATGACAATAACAACAAGTAATTCAAATTTACTACAGGAAGTCTCATTATTCAAGAGTCTTGGTTATGATGATTGAATTTTGCATACAATATTGATTTGTAAGGCAACCCTTGTGTATGTTACAACATTTTATTGCATTTAAATGCAGTAATTAACAACCTTAGCTTTGCTTTGCTGGCCGTGACTTTGACAGAAGCACAGGCCAAGAGAAAGGGAAAGCAGCATGACGTTACCTAGCTACATTGTTTGTCACCATGATGACAAACAAAAGAGAAAGATTATAAATATTATAGTGTTGAGAGTCTGAAAAAAAAAAAAAAACAACCAACAAACCAAAACAAGACACATGCCAAAAAAGTGATTCAATAATTTCTTGGAAACTAATGGTTTTGAATAATCTGAACTATGCTTTGTGTGTGGAATGGTGACCTCACATGTTCTCCAAATGAACACTATCTTTTGCATTTGGAGGGTGTGTATATTACACTTCCTATAAAAACTAAGGGAAGATATTCCAAAGATCAATTAGCTGATTAAAGTTCTTTGCCTTTTGGTATAACAGGTAAGAATTTAGAAAACATATAGTTTCTTTAGGATCTAAAAAAAAAAGGTGACTGTAAAATTGTATTTACTGGTACGTCTTTATAGCCTCTCTTATTACCAAAAATCCTGCTTTTTAATGGTTTTAAATGTGCGTAACACAAACATCTTCTTTATCACCAGTTACATTAAAAGTGTACAGCTGTCTGATGTATTTTAATGTGAATTGTTTCTTCAGTAATCACTCAAAAGAAAACTGGTTTTGTTTGCGAGCAGTCAGGTGCAGAATGTCGTTTTTCATTAGTATAAGTGTGGTTTTCATTGGCACAAAAAAAACCCCTACCTTATTAATGAAGAATTCTTCTTTCACTGTGGTTTAGTAAAGGTTGTCAGGGACTTAAATTTAGATTGGAATTGTTAACGTATCTAAGGGTTTCATGCAGCAGAGCTGTGTGATAGAACTGTATGAAGGAAAAATGTGCCTCCTAGTGTAAAGAAGGG
Organism: Fulmarus glacialis; assembly: GCF_000690835.1. Lineage (NCBI taxonomy): Eukaryota > Metazoa > Chordata > Aves > Procellariiformes > Procellariidae > Fulmarus > Fulmarus glacialis. The sequence goes on along the minus strand of NW_009200813.1, from coordinate 10,634 downwards.
GAAAAACGCACTTTCATGAAAATGCTTGATAAATCACATTTTGATAGCTTCAAGCTGTGGATGTGATTCATTTTTCTTCAAAGAGATAAAGAGGAGTAGCATATATTTAGTGGAGTGTTAGAACTGCTCTGGGGAGAAAGCCTACTATACACTGTGGATGAATCTATGCAATAGTTCCAATGGTTTAAAACCAGACAGAAATATAATATTTATGTCTTCTGATATATGTTTATGAAGCTAAGTAAATGCTTGTCTAATTTCTATACCTCATTAGTAAGTAGTATCAATATATATTACAGAACACAAAGTAATAGCTTTGTAAAAACAGGTTGCTGTAGAAAAAATTGTAACACAACTACTGTTTTGAAGGTCATATTTTTTACTAAGTAAAATTCTTCAAATTACTTCAAAATACTTCAAATTAAGTAGAATATTCTATTATATCCTAAGTTATTAATTACAAATTCCAAAGCACTTCCATATTCTTGGAAGTAATGTTATAATGCTGTCTACCAATAATACTGTTGTGGGTAGCTTTTTTATTTCCAGTACATTAAAATTTGTATGGATAAATGTGGCTGATCAATACCTGAGTTCCCACATTTTAATAAACCTAATACTGCAGTGGTTTAGTCAAGTGATCTCGGGGGTATTAAATCATACTATAATTCTAGTAATAAGTAGGAATATCTCTGTGTGAGTGGTTTAATTATGATATAAAGTTCAGAGTAATGGCAAGATTGTCTTGTATTACATTTGGTCATATGATAGGGTGCCATGTGGAGAAACTAAGCCTTTCATGCAAAGAGCTTTAGTTTTACAGTGTCACTATCATTACACTCAGTGGGTGATGACGGTTTAACCTTACAGGCATACCCTCTGCTTAATCCTGCCTTTCATTTTCCTGCCTCAAAAGTTTCTTGTCATACTTGGCAATATTGGAGTCCATAGCTGAACATCCTAAGATGTAGGAAAAAATGTTACTCTCTTAATGCTTAGCTCTAGATAAGTCACTGTCCATAGTTATTCCTGTGTTTTCATAATACGAGACTGTGTGTGAACTAAAATAGGAACATTTGCCTTTGAGTCATTTCCTCCATTTCATTAAACACAAGTTCATACCTCACACAGAATCTAACACTGTCACATTTAGCTACAGGCAAGTAGGAGTAAGAAAAACTGGAGTCAAGTTGGTGAGTTAGCCTACTGAAGAGCTATAGTCTGAAGTCTGAATTCTGAATTCAATCTCAGCCCATGCACTTATTTCTTTAAAAAGATAAATAAAATCTGAGAGGCATAAGAGGTATTGCTATCTCTTTACATCTCTTTGCTGCCTCATTACAGTGAGGATTTTAAAATTGTCTTGGTTTAGAAAAGCCACCTGCTCTACATCTGTTCCTATTCTACGCTCTTTTCCCCTATACACCAAAGCTAATTGGAGTGTAAATCAGGATGGCATAGCCATTGAATGGGCAGCGAGAGGGGAACTTGTCCCATTGCTTCTGTAAGATGAACACCTAATGTGTCTGAACTTTCTAGCTGCTGCTGCCATTGGAGATGAGAAATTGCAGGTCCTCAGCAGTGAGCTGAAAGGGCTAGATGGGGACTATACAGACTTGTAAGAAAAATTTAGAAGGGTTAGAGGGTTAAGAGAAGGGGAAGGTTGTACATTAGGAGAAAGATGGTGCCTGTGACCACCATCACTGCTGATACCTAGGACAGTTTAAAACCACAGATGCTTTTGCCAGTGGTGCAGGCTAAAACAAAAGACTGATTTAAGGAATTGCTAAGAGTTATTTTCTCCTATCGGTAAGAGTTATCTTCTCACAAGGCTTTTCTTCTTATCACAGTAAGCCCAAATCTACTGCAGAGATTCATAGATATTTTTAAGTTTTAAAGCATTATCATTATCTAGTCAAACTCCTGTCATAGCACAGTGCATAGAATTTCACACAAGATTTCTTAAATCAAGCCTGTATTTCAAAATAGTCCAGTGATTTATTTCCCTTGGTGTTTGTATTGGAGAACCCCACACAGGAGCAGGTAGATATTCCCTGAAGGAAGCTGCAGCCCATGAAGAGCCCACGCAGGAGCAGGCTCCTGGCAGGAGCTGCAGCCCATGGGGGACTCATGCTGGAGCAGTCTGTTCCTGAAGTCCTGCACCCTGTGCAAAGGACCCATGCTGGAGCAGTTAGTGAAGGACTGTATCCCTTGTAAGGGACCCCATGTTGGAGCAGGGGGACAGTGTGATGAGGAAGGAGTGGCAGAGACGAAGTGTTATCAACTGCCTGCAACTCCCATTCTCTCTGCACCACTCGGCAGGGAGCTGGGGAGAGGAGGAGTCAGAAGAGTAGGGAATGAAGGAGTGAAGTTGAGCCTGGGAAGAAGGAAGGGGTGAGGGGAAGGTGGTTTTAGTTTGTTTTTTTGTTTGTTTGTTTCTCACAACCCTACTCTATTTTTAATTGGCAATAAATTAATCTTCCCCAATTGAGTCAGTTCTGCTGGTGACAGTAACTGATGAGTGATCTCTCTTGTCCTTATCTCAACCCATGAGCTTTTTCATCTTATTTTCTTCCCCTGTCTTGCTGAGGAGAGGGAGAGATAGAGCGACTTGGTGGGCACCAGGCAGCCAGCCAAGGTTCACCCACCAAAGTGTTAAAGTAGATACCGTATTCCCAGTCTGAAAGCATTTATCTTCAGTGTCTAGCTCGTGTCTGTGAGACTGTACCGCCCTTTGTCAACAGGAAGTCTTTGACTTCCAGAAGCGTATAGATATTTGAGGCCCAAGGGACTATTTTGACTAGTACAGCCTCCTGCGTGATACAGGTCAGAAATCTTAGCCAAATCTTAGCCAATAACTTATAAAAAAGCGCGTAACTTCTGCTTGTATCTACAGCATATGTTTCAGAATGATTCCTTAATCTGATGGTCTTCAGTGATAGAGAAGACAGTATTTTGATGCTTACTGACTTTGACTGAATCAACTTTTCACCTTTTATTTGGTAAACTGGATGTTTGGTGTCCATAGTTTAGACATGGTGCTCAAGTCATCTTGGATCTGTAATAAACTGGTTAGTTCTTTGTAGTATATTGAACTTTGCAATATTTTGTTCTTGAGCACTTCTCTTTTTTCTCTTTTTTGAATATTGGTCCCATATCTGGCCAGAACACAAAAGAACAGTGAATCCTTCAGTCTTTTCTAACACTTTTACAGATAAATGACATGGTCAGCAGTTTCAAGTTAAATATTCACAATAAGAAAAATAAAACATAACTCTTCTAAACACAGACTTTTAAAAATCAGTTTCTCTCTTTATCATTCATTGCTTTGACCTGAGTGGTACTTTTCCATGCCTCATGAGCATGCTATTTAACAGTACTTTTTAGCAGTAGAACAGTAACAGATTTTTCTATTCTTTAGAGACTTTCCATGGGAAGTAAAAGTAAAAAGCACAACTGAATACATCTATCTTTAATCATGGTTAAATATATTAGAAGGGCTTTAGAATTAGCATTCTAGGTGCTCTATCAGATAACTATATTCGTGACAATGCACCTTTTAAAAGTGTGATAGTGTGATTATGACAGCAATATTTGTTTGAGATTTTTGAGGTTGCTTTTTCTGAAATTCAATGAAAGTTATTATTTCCAGCTATGACTCTTTGTTACCTTGATACTAAGATTCATCTTCTGATGTTTCACATTCTGTTTCTAATGGAGTCTTAGCAGTGCAACTCCCATTCACAATGGCAAACACTTACTTGTTTAAAAGAAAGATTATAGTTGTGAGAATAGAGGTGTCGAGTTTAGCATGGAATTGTTAATTTCAACATTAAAGTGATTGCAAATTGTAAGTGGAATTAGAACTGCTGGTGGCTTCAATGAAAGGAGGAATGACCCCATTGCACCAGTACAGACTTGAGCCTGACTGGCTGGAAAGCAGCTCTGCAGTAAAAGAACTGGGGGTCCTGGTGGACAACAAACTGGCCATGAGCCAGAAATGCACCGTTGGAGAAAAGAAAACAACCTCCTGGACTGCATTAGGAGGAGTGTTGCCAGCAGGTTGATGGGGATCCTGAGAGAATTGAGACTGTTCATCCCGGAGAAGAGAAGGCTTAGGGAGGATCGTATTAATGTGTGCAAATACCTGATGGGGGAGGGGGAAGGAGAGTAGAGATACAGCTAGACTCTTCTCAGTGATATACCAAATAAAAGAAGGGGCAATGGGAACAAACTGAAATACAAAGAAATTCTGTTTAAACATAAGGAAAAAAAAACCCACACTTTCTTGCTGTCAGGGTGATAGAACTCTGCACCACGTTTCCCAGAGTTATCTGATATATAGGTAATGAATATTCTCTTTTCTTTCAAATATTTGCCTTCCCCATAAATGCTGTATGTTTCTGTGCATAAACTTGATCTGTTTTTCTTAAACAAGAGGAGAAGGGAAGGAAAGGTGAACTAAATAGATTGAAAACAAATAAGGAATGATATTTACAGTCTAAAACATATATAAGTAAACCTTCCAGAAATAGGAATAACAGTTGAATCTTTTCTTAGTCTACTGATCCAGGCAAATACATGTTAAATGAAGATAAGTAGGGAGAATGAAAATAATAATAGAATGCTTACTTTGTTCACTGTACACAGCATGTTACATTTGTTTATTCTTGGTGCCAAGGTAAAGGCATGCCTTCTGGAGAGAAGTCATCCAGATGTGGTAACATCGTAAGCGACCAACTTTAGGACATATTTCCCTTTGGCAAGGAAAGGGAAATATGTACAAAATCTTTACCAAAGCCTGAAACCTTGTTTTTTCCCATCTGCAATCAATTAAATAGATAAATAAAGATATAAATAATACTTCAACTCTTCAGGAAGCTTAGAAAATTTTGCAGTTTTAGCAAAAAGATTTTCAATATAAAACCCATGCTACATCACCGTAAAATTTTTAAAAATGTTATTCTTTGTTTAGTAACATCTGGTCATCTTTGGGAGAAAGTACAAAAAAATATTTTCTTGCATATACCTATATATTATTTTTATACCTTTATGAGTGTGGTTATAGCTACGTTAGCAATATAGGAACAGGTCTGAGTGTGAAGCAGCTGGTACTAAGGACACAAGGTTTACTGCGTACATTTCTGTGGCGTTTACTCTGGACTTGTGTCGTCCCATGGACTGAATGCCTGTTAGTTACTGGAGAATAACTATAGTTTCATTTCATCCAAAAGGAATCCCATTCTTGTGCTCCAAGGGCTTCAGAATACAAAGCCAAGTGTGTCAAGTGGAGATGACTAGGAGATTCATGTCAGAAGTACACTCCTGAAAGTTAGTGTAGACATACTGTTTAATAACATGTATTTCTTTCTCCATGGGCCAACTCACCTATCATTTTAAAGAAATTTATATTACTGAACTATCGTCCAAATACTGCATGCTTAAATATTCACAGCATATTTATGGCAGTTTTAAAGTTCTTCACCCTGAAAACCCCACAAAAATGTCATTTTCAAGATAAAACTTGAAATTAAATTCTATGTGCTTACCATTTAGGGGAAGGATTCTTTTTGCTTTCTTGGTGATATGCCCAATTACTTTTTTAGATTAGATCTGTGTTGTCTTCAAGATCTAAAGAAAGTGTTTAAGTACATTGAGAGAGATTGAATAACTTCTTTCTTTTACTTTATCCTTACTGAACAGTACTGAAGTATTTCATTGCATAGCTGCATTTATGGAAAAATGTCATGGAGTTAGCAATTGAAGACATACTTTTATATTAAATAAAAGCATCAGTTATAAATGATTCATCCATCTAAAATAACTGGAAAAAAATGAAAACATTTTCAACTTTATAATCATTGCATATTTTTTAATCTAAAAAACTCCTGGTGTGCATGTTTATCACCTTAAATGTCCTTCGTTTTTTGCTTATGTAAAATATATATATATCACTGACATTACAGTGTGATGCAATAATTAACCAGTTTTGATGTTTAACTTTTACTGAACATTAACAAATCTTTTTCTGTTAAAGAGCAGTGGTCAATTATTGAATTTAAGGGAAAGCAATTTATTAGCCAAAACACGTAAGTTGTTGCAATTTAAAATGTACTTAAAATATGCAAACACATATTTCAATATTGCCAAAGACTTATACTGTAACACAGCAAAGGCATGCAAAATAGATTTTATTTTCAGTAGAGAAGCCAATACAATTTGGGTGTTTTGGGGTTTTCTTTTTTTATTTTTTTTAAACTATATTGGTTTTGCAAAAATGTAACAAAAGAGGCTGGTTTTAATTGGTAGTGTTATTGCAAAGCCCTTGAAACTCAGCCACTTACTAGTTCTTGTGAGTGTGAATGTGATCTGGCAAGCACAGCATAGTCATTAACTAATGGATTGTAGCTACAGTCCTTCAGAAAAAATGTGTAGGTGGTTAGCAGTACTGTAGTGTTACCAGCAATTTTAAAGTCATTTGTAGGTTGGCTTGTGAAATTAAAAGTGTAATCAAAAATTTCCCTGCACTGCTGCCTTTTTCAGCTGATTTAACTGCAGATTCCTTGGATCGTTCAGAAGAGGAACCAAATGACTCAAAAATAATCATCCACACCACAGCGGATTAGTTGTTTGGATGATAGTTCACAGTTTTTTGTTTTTTTTTTTTCCATGAGAAATAGTGTGAGGTAATTGCTTTGTGCCAGTACTCCAGGTCTAATTTTTTTTTTTTTTTTTAATACTATACTTACATATCCTTTATTATTGCTTCATTATGAATTGAAATAATATATTTTCAGTTGTAAATAGACAGTTAATAATATAAATCTCTATTTGCATGAGCACCTACACCGTTTGGAGACATATTAATGATACTTCTTGCAGAACAGTGAAAATATCTAACATATATTATAGATGAATATAGGTCACTATGCCAGCTGTAACAGATAAATATATGCATATCTGTGCATACTGACATGCATAGATATAACACGTTCAGCTAGGGTTCAGAGAAGTTCAGATAATCTAGATTTTAAGTAATGATACCCAGCTTCCGTTCAGCATTTAAAGAGACAGCATGACAGATCTTGAAGATGGACAGAGTTAAAAATAACCTGATGCATCAGTGGTTGTGCTCTGTTGATACTCTGTGCAGTCTAATCAGACTCTTAGGGTCACATTTTAAGAAATTCTAGCTAGGAGCCTATGCTTACAAGCTCTATTTCTGAATATATGGACTGCTGTGTTAGGCATAGGGTGCCTGTCCGGTTCATCTTTGGGATATCTAAAAAAAATAGTCTCTTTAACCCTAACTATGCACTATGCACACTTAAGCCTTCTAGCTTATAATATGAGTCATGCCTCCCAATAGATCAAAATACTTTGGTATTAAAAATATGTGTTAATAGTCACTTTCCATCCTGAAAGTCAGACAGCATTTTCGAGCTACTCTCTGTGTAAATGGCAGAAGAAGAGGTGATGTCAAAAGAGGAGAATAGGATGAAAAAGACAACTTTAGAGACACTTATGAGTTTATCCATGTTATTTTGCAAACAGTGACAACGTTATTATGAAAGAGTTATACTGTGAAAGAAGTCTGGTTAAGCAAACAGTAATGAAGAATCCTAGAATGGCCAAATAATAACTTGCTTTGCACACTTTATTCACTTTTGGGCTTAAAGGGTGATCAACTGGTTCCACAAGAACATACATGAATTAAAAAAAAAAATCTTTATAAAAGCACAACAAAAGTTAAAGAAACATTTAAGAAATAACAATTTGATCCTTTGGAAGGTATCTTAGTACAGAAGAGACTCATGGGCCACAGTTTCATTTTTGGAGGAACATTTTCTATGACCTTTTATAAGTCTCTATCTCTCGCTTGCTTGCTTGTTTGACTAAAAGTATATTCTACTCTTCTGTCTAATTTAGTTCAACTGCTGTGGGTCTTCACACACTAAAAGAATAAATCCTGGTAGCACTGTATGTTGATGTCTGTCTATATCTCATGTCTTTCATTTAGAAATCAATATGTTTGGTTTGGTGATAAGATAGAGTGTATTTTTCAGTGGGGCAGGTCTAGACGTGACTGTTGATATTGCCTACTCTGTTGCACAAGTGCAGGGAAAGAAAAGGAGAGAGATCAGATTGGTGTTACTGGAGAGGCAGCGACACTAATGGCTTGGAAGGTGTCAGGTAAACCGCCAGCTGGATAGATTATGCGCAACAGCGTAGGCATGGTATATGAAAAATGGAGTGCCGGGGAACTGACATTGGTATAGGTAATTCTTCCACGTACACTGAAACATTTTAGAACAGTTCTGTGCTGCTCAGAAGTCAGAAAGCTGTTTTATTTATGGCTCAAAAATGTCCATGAATCATTCTGTCAACTGAACAAACTTGAAGAGAAGAACGCTTGTCCTCAGAAATCTGTGAAATTCCAGAGCGAACTGGAAAACAACGCAAATTGAGAAAGAGAGTGCTTAGTTGGGGGAAAAGATGAATGTCATATTGCTTGATTCAGACTCCTTCTTTTTTGGTCTTGTCAAATGTTTGCCTATCACAAGATGCCAGCCTACTCAGTGTTGTGTTCACCTACTCAATGAAGGTACATGGCATGTCATAAATCTGGCAGTTCACTGACAGCAGTATTCTACTTTTCTACCCCGGTTGCCCATTAAAATCTGTATAATTAGGTTGAGGCTATGAGATCTGAGGAGCATGTCTAGACTAGCCAATGGTGTTAAACTGTCATGGTGCCAGATGTAATGCTTAAGAGCAGATAGCACTGACCTCCGAAATGTATTGAGGAAATATTTGCATATTGCACATCTCTGCTAACACTAACAGTAGTACAAGAACAGGTTTTTGGGGTTTTTTTCTTTTATTTTTTATATCATATGTAGTATTACTTCCTCAAATATGTATAATATCTATACGTTCTGAAATTGAAGTATAAGTCATATGCAAATGAATCTCTTTAATGTGGCATGCATACAGAGTGGTATATTCAGTCTTAGGAAAATATGGTAAAGATGACAAAATACTGTGTTTTTTTTCAAAGAAATTTGGCATATGTTACTACTTAGCCCAAATTAAATAATTGGATCACTTAAGTTATTTTACTGGATGAAAAAATTCAAATCTCTTTTCCACTGGAACAGATAAGTGACTATAAACTTGGGTTTAGTGTCTACCTAAGTCGTTAACAGTGTTTTTGTTTTGATGGAGGTTATTCCACAGCTTTGATCATTTGAATCAGCCAGTCACAATCAAAAAGGGCGGACTGGTGTAGCTAATTTTATGTCTCTGGATGATACTTCAGTAAAGTCCCAGTTTAAAATAGCTGAGAGATGACCAGTTAAAAAAAAGAAAATGAAAATAAATAATTGAAAATAATCTTAAGCTTTTTTCCATAGTTGAGGATCAGCTTTGCTGATAGTCTGCCTTCTGAAATATTTGTCAGACTAGGCCATTGATGTATGTGTTAAAGGGCCAAACTGCAAGCAACTTGAAAACAGTGCTTCTTACTGTAATAGTGCATTGTGCCCCGTAGTAGAAACTGGACATTTTTAAAGGAGAGAAAAGCAATTATTTTTGTTGGGGTTCTGTTTGTTTGTTTGTTTTTTCAAGGTGCTGCCTTTTCAGGCAAGACATTTGTGGAAAATTGTCCTTAGTTATCATTATAAGCACATTTGTTTGATGATCAGGAATAAAAAGTTAATTAGCATAGAGATCTAAACTTCCAGCCATGTGTGCACAGACATACATGGATTTTCTTCCTTATCCAACAAATGTGGTTTTAGGAAGCACCAGAATGATCAGCTAATTATGAAGCACTCTGGGTATTTCTAGATCTGTTTTGCATAGAACGTTCTTTGATACACTGTACTAATCAAATCATTTCTATTCAGCCATACGAAGTGTAATAAAGAATGAGTACCTTATCTATTGCCATCTCCTGTTTGCTCAAATCTTTTCATATGTCTTTTACAAAATTTTACCACTTAATGCCCTTTTAACTCTTCCCAAATAACACTTTTAATTCATAAGGGTAAAGAAGACCTACCAGTTTTATCTTCATTAGCATGTCATGTGGTAAACAAATTTGGCATGCAAGAATTTCTCTGTGTTAAGATTAATTCAATCATTAGACTAGCATTTGCTGCACTACAAATACCCATTTCAACCTATTGAATTTATTATCTAATATCTGTGGGCACTGATTAGCAGTTTTGCTCATTATCACTCTGAACCTGCTACATAAATCACGGCCTTAAATTGTTTGTGTGATTGTTCCCTGAACTTTTTTTAACCTTTCTGGCTCAAGTGTTTCAACTAGGTTTTAAAAAGATAAATATTTCATTTTTTGTGCTTAATCTTGACTGTAAATCAGAACAATATATGAAAAATTTTCTACAGCTACATAGAAAGAGTCTCTGTCTCATTACTCAGCCTGGCTCTATGCTATGAAACAAGTGGGTACATTTTTATTTTGCTAAATACTCTTATATTTGTCAACCTCATTCGCTTAATATTTTTTACACACACGCCCCTTTTTTTAAAAAAATATATCGGATGTAGTTTCCAGGATTATATAGAGATGTGCCGGGTGCGGGTGCCCAGGCGCTGGCAGG
>NW_009200812.1:0-345 GCF_000690835.1 Fulmarus glacialis | reverse complement strand
TTCTCCGTGTCCCCGGCCCCACTTCAGCCCCCTCAGCTCCAGAATATCACCCCGGGGTCCCCTCCGTGTCCCCCAAGGTCCCATCCCATCCTGGTCCATCCCCCTCCAAGCCAGCCCTAAATCCCCTCTGTGTCCCCAGAGTCCCCCCAGTCCCTGTTCCCTCCATCCCCGTGTCCCCCTGGTCCCCTCCATGTCCCCCGAGGCCTCACTTCATCCTGGTGCATCCCCCCGAGGCCACCACAGGGTCCCCCTAATCCCTGTTCCCTCCACCCTGTGTCCCCGCCGTGTACCCCAAGGTCCCATCTCATCCTAGTCCACCCCCCAGGCCTCCCACGGACCCCTCCG
>NW_009200811.1:0-41622 GCF_000690835.1 Fulmarus glacialis | reverse complement strand
ATTCTCACTCCTCTCTCAGGCTGCAGTTGTGCAGGGTTTTTTTCCCCCCTTCTTAAACATGTTGTCCCAGAGGTGCTACCACCGTTGCTGATGGGCTCGGCCTTGGCCAGCAGTCTGTCTTGGAGCCGGCTGGCATTGGCTCTATCAGACATGGGGGAAGCTTCTAGCAGCTCCTCACAGAAACCACCCCTGTACCCCCCCCCACTACCAAAACCTTGCCACGCAAGGCCAATACAGTCACTTGGATGTGTGTCTTTTCAAATATATATGAAAGAGCTTACTGATCCTTCAAGCATCTAAGATGCTGTACATAAGGTAGATCCTGCTCTTTTCCTATCTTCCTAGTAAAGCCAATAAGAATTTATCACCGGTTCAACAAAAGTGAAGAGGAACATAGGAGAAGAACCTTACCATGGCCATCTCCAAAGCTGATTCAGTTGAAAATGAAGAAATAGCTGCATAGGGCTGATGCTTTATTAGATTTCTCCTCAGTGGCTATGAAGGAGATGATTTCTCTGGTATGGTCTTTGGAGCTCTGTTTTCCTTACCACATGGTCTGTATGGCAATGGATCATCTGCAAGACATTTCAGAACACTCTAGTTCTGAAAAGAACTTTGTATAAGAGAGGAGTATAGAAAAGATTTGTGTATCAGGTCTGGCTGAGATGGAGTTAATTTTCCCCATAGCAGCCCTCATAGTGTTGTGCTTTGTATTGGTAGCTAGAAAGGTGTTGATAACCCACCAGCTTTTTGGCTACTGCTAAGCAGTGCTCGCACAGCATCAAGGCTGTCTCACCAATATTCCCCCCGCCTCACCCAGTAGGCTGGAGGTGGACAAGATCTTGGGAGAGGACATAGCCAGGACAGCTGACCCAAACTAACCAAAGGGATATTCCATACCATATGATGTCTGCTCAGTAATAAAAGCTAAGAGAAAGGAGGAGGAGCGGGGGGCATTCGTTATTACAACTTTTGTCTTCCAGAGCAACCTCTATGTGTACTGAAGCCCTGCTTCCCGGGAACTGGCTGGACATCGCCTGATGATGGGAAGTAGAGAATAAATCTTTTGTTTTCCTTTGCTTCTGCACATGGCCTTTGCTTTTACTTTGTTAAAGTGCCTTTATCTTGACCCACGAGGGTTTTTTTCCATCTTATTTTCTCCCCCGCCTGTCCTGCTGAGAAGGGGAGTGATAGAGCAGCTTGGCGGGCACCTGGATCCAGCCAAGGGCAACCCACCACAATTTATTATAACTTGGAATTAAATTCTATATTTGTTATTGTTTAGATATTACTTGTTGGATATATCATAGTTTGTTGTAATAAATTAGCTGACCTTGATACAATTAAAACTGGAAGCTCAGAAACATGGCAGAGTTTTGATGACTTTTTCTAGATGAAGACTTGGTCACATACATTGAATATTCAAGAAAACTATAGTGTGGGATTCTGTTCTTTTCCTTCTTTTTCATCTTTCCTAAAATACAAACCAACACTTATGAATGCCTTTGATTTTTTTCTCTTTCCTTTCAATAGCTATTAAAAATTTTCCATGGGAATTAAAAATAGAAAAAGCCTTGACTAATAACGTAAAAATCTCTTCCGGTTCCCCACAAAGGCTTTATATATATACTTTATGTACACATGTAAGGCCATATATATGGCATTGTGAATAATCACAGAAGACAAGGAAGGAAAATGACAGACTTCTGACACATAATGCCCAATTTTTGGAGAGAAAAGCTCCATCTGTACTAGAATTAAGTAGTGTCAGAGTCCATTCTCTGGTGCAGAAGTCAACTGGCACAATCTGGACAGATCTATGGTATTAAAATAAGGTATTAAAATATAAAATCATAGGATTGTAGACTAATTTAGCTTGGAAGAGGAAGATGACCCCTGGAGGTCAGGTAATCCAAACCCCTTCTCAAATAGGGCTATCTTCAAGATCACTTGGGTTTCAGAGGGCAGTTCAGTGCCCAGCTGAGTTTGAGTATTTCCAGGGATGGCAATTCCATGACCTCTCTGAGCAACCTGTTTCAATATTTGACTACCCTTATGGTGAAACTTCTTTTCCTTGTATCTCATCAAAATTTCCCTTGTAGCATTTTGTGCCCACGGTCACTTGTCCTTTCATTGTGCACCTCTGAGAAAACTCTGGCTTTATCTTTATTCCTTAACCCCAATTAGACTGCGGAAGTCTGCTACCAGATCTGCCCTGTAGCTTTCTTTTCAGTAGTCTGAATAAACCCTACTCCCACAGTCTGTGTATGTCATATATGTCTCCAGTCCCCTGACCATCTTAGTGACCCTCAACTGGAATGTCCCCAGTTTGACTATGTCCTTATTATACTGGCGGGGAAGGGATATAACTGGATACTACACTGCAAAATTTGGGCCAAAACCATGCCAAAGACTGCTCTAACAGATTATTAGTATAGACAACCATGTTCTGGTGGCTAGGCCTGGCTCTGGCATTAGTATGACGATATAGGACAGAAGAAACCAAAAAGGCAATGGGTATAGCAGGACTGTTATTAGAATAAAGACTCCCTCAATGAGAAGCATTTTGTATTGGAAGAACGGCCATTTGTCAGAGAGCTAGTATAGCACAGCTTTTGTATATTATTTACAGCTTTATCCACAGTTTTTCAGATTGTGTTCACTATACAAAGGAAAGGAGCTCAGAGCCAGAACTGATCAAGCATCCGCACCTCTGCTCCATGAAAAGTACTTTGTATGTAAACTTAAACTGTTTTAATGAAATGTCAAGGTTTTGAGCTATTTTAAGAGCGGACAGTTCTGAGAAGAATACATTTTGAAAATGTTGTCCTGAAATGGTAGCATCATGGTTTTATCCTTCATTGTGGCTAGGAGCCTGTGCCCATCTTATACATCCCAGAGTGCACAGCCATGTAACTCTCATGATGCAAATGGTTCAGGCAATGGGCTCTGCTGCTACAGAGAGAAAAAATGAAAATAATTTTCAATCAGAGTTTGGATCACTGCAGAATGTCGGCAAGTTTGATCCGAGGTTATAAAAGGTATGTGCAGAGTTTTCAGGTGAACAGAGAACTTGTGAAATTTAGCTTGGGGGTGGTTTATATGAAAAACAATAGGTAAATAATAACCAGATTGCTCTGGTTTATCACCTGTGCAGCTCTGCAGATTGGGCCACAAGGAAAATGTGTTAGCAAATAAAAAAACCAACAATATAGAAAGAACGTTTGTCTTCAGAGGAAAAAAAAGATGGAATAAAAGGAAAATTTGGCACATAAATAAACAATAGAAACAAAGAAATGCAATGCAAGTGCTAAGTTAGATTTCTTGTTCTTCGTGATGTGGAGACATTTTCAAGGTGGAATCATGGGTAAGCATATTCCCAGGGGACAAGTGGTGTTTTCTGTCCTAAATGCCTCTTTTTGTAAACACTTAACATAAAATATTGTTGGCTGATTTATCACTCACCTTCACACTTCACTACAAAGAGGATGCTTTCTTTGTGCTTAAGAAATGCAAAGAGCTCTCTGCTGTTTGGGCTGCCTGTTTTAAATGTAAATATGAAGACATATGTTTGCTTTTGTTTTTGACCTTTCTTGGGAGCTTCTGCGGCTGATGAATCTAAAATGACAAGAGGCTTTCTTTCCAGCTGATATTTCTGCTAAAACTTTGGCTAATTGTAAAACATGACGGAAAACAGAGGAGCTGGCTGTAAAATTGCTGCACTCATAACCTCAGTATTGGCCATAGATGTCAAAACAGGATGATCAATTCCTGGAACAAAGATTTAAAGACCCACTAGAGAAGAATCTGAATTTTGAAAAGAGTAGAAAGCTTACTAACTCAGGGTTATTCTACTATATGTACCAGGAGGAGTACATATCTTGATTAGAAATTCATATTTATACATAATGTATAGAAGGAAAACATGGATTTTAGGATCATTTGGAGATCCTAAAGAGTTTAGTCATCACAGGAAAGCTGTGCTGAGCAATCTCATTGAAACAGTTTTTCATTTGCAACATTTGTTACCGAAGACAGGGTGATGTGGTATACTAAAAACAAATGCTTTGTATCAATTTTTCTCTGCATTTACTAATATTGACACTAATAAATGCAAAACGCAGAACACTGTATGAGGAGAGTATCCCATTTTTGAAGAACGTGCATTACAATAAGTGTCTCAGCTGGCAGGGGAATCTGAGCAGTGGCTGCGTTCCTCTAGTTAGCCCCTTGGCCTTATGTCCATCCCAGATAACTAAAGACGAAGCAGGGTTGTAACCACCGCAAAATCCTTCCTCGCTTACCATGATGAAAGTGACTGACTTAAAAAACTGCAAACGATTAAAATCTGACCCTGTTTGGATACTTTTCCCCCCAGTTAAATAGACTAGATGGGAACCAGTTTGCATGACTTAGGGACGAACTTAGGGGATTCATCACACTTTTAACTTTGCAGGGGGGATTCATCTCCATATTCAGACTCCTACCTGGGTGTCTACATGTATGGAGCTACATCAGAGATTAACTTCACCCTAGAATAGACACATCAGTCATGGCACAGCTGCCTAAGAAGAGAACTCATCCCACCCTTTGAGAACTTCTCCTGTTCCCCACAGACAAAAGTCTTCTGGTTACAGTCACTGCAGAGTTCCCAGTAAAAATTCTCAGCTTTATTCCCAATCTCCAGTCAAAAAATAATCAAAGAAAATTGATGGACTTTTCGCAAAACACTGATCTGTTTGAGGTGAAAGCAAAGGCAAGAATATGAAACAGGCAAAATAGGAAGTACTGAAGCTTAAATAATATAAAAATGGTTCAAATAATGCTGATTTTCTAACATTATCTCACATTTTAGGGCGGCTGTAATTATCTTGTAGGTATGAGTTTGGAGAGAATGTCAGAAAACTGATTTTCAACATTGCAGCTGTTACAAACTGTGGCCCAGAAAATATGTTATGACCACTGCTCGGTTACGCTTTTACAGATATAGGAGACAGTGGGCGTTCCAAAGTGGGGTTAATGGACCACCTGTGTCTGCAAAGAGCTACCTTTCACGTGAGGGCGATCCTGCATGTTTCAAAGATGAAGCAAACAACAGAGCATAGAGGAAAAGAAAGTGAAACAAAAAATAGACAATGTGATTAACCTTTCTCTGAAAGGACAAACATGCAAGTGTATCGAAGACATTTAAAATATATAGGTGCCTTCTGAAAATTACATTTCAATTTCAGGAGTCACAGGAGTGGCATGAGGATTTTCTATACCTGTGAAAGGAAAGAAAGGAATAGGATTTATTTTTTTTTTTAATTAACATGATCCCACCAAAAGAGGCTGAATTTCTGATATGGGTTGTTAATGTCAGAGCATTAGATCTGCCTGTAAAAGGAGACATGATAAGAGCATGCATAGTAATGAATGATTTAGTGGCAAAAGAGAAATCTACAGCTCAAGGCTAACGAGATGGTCAATGAAATCAAGTAGTGGCAAATTTTACACTCTGGAATAAGATATTTTTTGATATTTTTTATGGTCAGTGGAATTCATGTTCTCAGCAGTACTATGTGGACCATAGTGACCTTCAAAGAGGGACTGAGTGATTGCAAGGATATGAAGAATAGCAAGAGAAATTCTAATAAATAAGAACAAAAAAGTCCTTTATTAAAGGTTTTGAACCTTGTCTTCCAGACATTTAATTTCTCTTTAAATAATAAAAGATCAGAAGAGATTTTATCGTGGAGATAGTTTACTGCACTTCTGTCTACTCTGTTTTTAGTGTTTTTTATTTTTGGTGGGTTTTTTTGCCACCTGCTTCTCAGCAGGATACACAAACCCAGAGCGAGCAGTCTCGTGCTGTGGATGGACAGCTCTCGAGCCTGCCTTAGTGCGTTTAGCCCCAGTCTGATGCTAAAGTGCTCCAAAGTGTTCCTTTGCCTCCAGGTGAATTGCAGAGGGTGTTCAGACCCTCAGCAGCAATCAGATGTATTTTCTCATCCTTTTTGTCCCCTCCACACAGGTTCCAAATTTCTAAAAGACTTTCTAGAAGAATAATTGCCCTTGAGATCTTATCTTAAGTTGTTTATCCAGGAGTAATGGTCAGCACATGTTATAACATAATGGCAGATGTCCAATACTATGTTATAGATTATTGACATCATAAATTGCAGCGGTGAATTTAAAACTATTATTGTCCATTGTAGCAAATACAGCTAATGCACTTTATATGTTATTATTTAGTAGGGCTTCACATTTTAAAATGGATATAATATTGGGTAAGCCTATTAGTGATCTGATGATAACACAGAAATTGAAGACATTACTGTTGATAAGGAAATCCTGGGGACAGATTTTGATCGGACTTAAAAGATATCAGATGGATTTACAATGTTGTACTTTGGCCTGTGTAGTCAAAGGGTCAACTTGTGATTGGTATTGCACCATTTATGAAATGGCATTAATCCATAAACTCATTGTGCTAAATGCTGTACTCATCCAGAACAAAGCCTGCTCAAAGTGCTTATGATCTCAACATGAGGACAAGGGACAAGGGATGAATATAGGCAGGCTGGGAGTAGATGGATGAGGACAAGTAGGCACTAGAAAGTGGTACATAGTTCAGCATGAGAGGCTTGTGTTTCCACACAGCAGCACTCCAGCTAATGCCAAATCTTTTTCATGGGCATCACGCCAGGAATAGTTTCAACAGTAGAGACAGTGTGATAGTTTTTCAGATTTCTGGCATGTTCTGCAGAGTTACTCCAAAGGATGTCAAGAGCCCAGAAGAAAACTGCTGATGGATAGCAGCAAGTCAAGACTGTCTCTCAAAGCCAAAAAGAAGGATGTTGCAACTAGGAAGAGCCTAGGTCTGGTTTTGGTTGAGTGGACAGGGAAATAGCATTGCATCATGGAGATAGACGCAAGCAGGTCTGGACAAGTTTGGAGCCTAAAGATGTATCTATCAGATAGCATGTAAAAGTGGCAGCGGAACTTGTGTTCATGAGTAAGGGGTCAGGAGAGTGGAGACTATCTTCCCTGTAGAAAACTTACACTTGCAGAAACTGTAAGGGTGTACACAGGAAAAACTTACCATATGTGGATTCACTTTTTTATATTCTTTCCATAAATATCTGCCCTGGCCACTTTTTCAGATGGGGTATGTGGTTAGATGCAACTTTGAAGTAGGCCAGTGCAGCAAACTCATGTTCTTTTGGTGTTGGCAAGAAGGTACACAAACACAAAGAAGTAGCTTGTGCCTTAGACAAGAGGTTTTTTGTATTTTAGGCTGAACTTTTTTGGTTTCCATGGCATTTGAGAGAAGGTAATATGTTGATTTAGGCCTGGTTTAATACAATTCACAGTAAAGAGTTGACTTCAGTTAGTACGTGGACACACAGATATTATCTGGTTCTCCTCCTGGAGGGGAGGCAGGAACAGAACTCTTTAGGGTTTTTTTGGTTGATCATTTACATCTTAGCAAGGTACTGCATAGCGGTACCTTACTTCCATTCAGTGAAGGCAGATATTTTGTTACAGATTTTGATCAATGTGATGGAAAAAGTTTAATGTTTCTTACCTTATGGGTGTAATGTCTTTGAGGAGGAATGGCAGGATAATTAAAAAAAGATTTTTCATGTTCAAATGGATGGAAAATCTGAGCCCAGAATTTTTGAGAGTTGGGGGGAAAAAAGGAGACATTGAGAGTTAAAAATTTCATTATCCTTCTGTGCATGTTTCTTGTTTCAGCAAGTTCAAAATCACATGCAGCTAATATTCCTCTCTGAAGTGGCCGAGAAGATGTGGAAAGAAAACCACCAGATGCTAATTCTGTACTACTAATTGATTACGTCTGCCGAAATCAAGGTCCAAAGAAGCTTTTACTTCTTTGTTAACTGAAGAACAAAATCGGTATTCATATTTCCTTTCTTCATTTTGTTGAGATCCACCCTCGCACCATAACTTTCCCCTTTTCCTGCTGGTCTTTACAAAGAACTTCTGCTCATTAGTACTGGCAGCCTCAAGACTCCAAAGTCTGAAGGCTACAATTTATTCAGCAAATCCCTTCACCACAGCATCTAAGAGGATCTTGGATGCTTAAATGCAAGAGGATCTGATTATACCAGACACCTTATTCCCATCTAGTAACTGGTGGGCATTCACTCTATCTTGCTGGAGTTAAGAAGTCCCTCCCATACGAGTTAAGCTTATGTGGCATGTATGTGTTTTGGGTAGGACTTGATAAGGAATTTCCCCTCACTCATGGAAATCCAGAGCTTGGATTCATCTCATCTCATGTAGAGCAAAAATTCAAGCATTTAAGTTAGAAACCTTGTCTCTCTAGTCTCTCTGGGTAGTCAGTGGAGAGAGAGAGGCATAGGATAATCTGTCATATATCAGTGTAAAAATGATATAACCCCCCGGGCACGGCTATGCTGCTTTCAGAACCTTGGGAACATGCATCTAAAAATGGGTACACTAAATTTGAAGTTAATGCCAGGTTAAGCATTCAGAGAGATGACCCTGTTCTTCGTTTCGTACACATGAATCGGCAGCCATTTTCAGTCCCTTGATGTTTGAATGGATCTACACAGAGCAATGAAATGCATTGAGACAGGACCTTGCAAAAGCAGCTTGACCATTTTATTTCACATGACTGTCCCCCAAAGAGAGAAAATACATGCACACTTATTTTCTTTATTTCACAAACCTTTAATTAGAAAATCAGTCTTTTCTTTGTTATAAAATTTCATAGGCCGATAAATCTTGGTAGGTTATAGAGAGAATATTTTTTCTATGAACCTAATATAAAAGTTAAAATAAATAACAGCATTCATCAGATTATCTCTCCCCCCTACTATGTTACCTATTACAAAAAAGCCTATAGTGATCAACTTTTATTTAAAAATCATAGATGTATATTGCAGCCTTTTATGACTTGAAGGGATGATAATAATATTTGATGATTTGTTAATAATTTTCTGTGACTCTACTGGCAGGAGTGGAAATGCAGCAGGCTTGGATCTAAACCCATACATAGAATTTTAATGTTCTGAACTCAGCAAAACAGCTATCTGCAGGGGAGCACGTAGTCAAATTTAATGATTATAACACCGTCTTTTTAAAAAGAAAAATCCAAGTATTAATTAGCATTAAAATATTAAAATCGATTACATAGTAAAGCTTGCAATTTTACATCCAGTTTTTGCACCGGAGTGCTGCTAACATTGTGCTGGTGTGTTGTGCTATCTATGAGGTGTGGACATGCCTATGAACCAGGACTCTCCAGCTGAACACCGTAGGGCTTCCGTTCACATGAGACTGGCGCGAAGAGGCTTTGGCTAAAGGTGCAAGACTGTAACCTGGACGTTTTTATAGAACTGCATCAAATGACATGATCACCATGCACCGACATGCGAGGGTACTTGAAAAAAGCCCAAAGTTTGTTTACTGTATGTTTACAAAGCAGCTGCTTCCCTGGAAAGAAGTGTCCAAGAGATGAAATGAAATCTCATGTGAAAAATGAATATACAGTATCTACATTAACTTATGCTCTTCATTAAAATTATGAACAGGTTATCATTCACGTCTAATTAATAGAACAGAGTCTAAAGTCTGGGATTTTGTATCTATTTTGCATAGTCCATTTAATACCCGGTATTTTCTTGCTTGCATGATTAGTGTCTAAAAGAAACAGTTAAATAAATACACAGTCATTTACATAATGTCACAGTTTATTTAAAGCATTTTGAAGCTGAAATGATGAAAAAAGGACTGGGTAAATTACTTGGCAAACTGCACATAATTTATTACTACACTGAGTAAGTATATTGCACTGTCTAAAATAGTCACTGTTAAATTACCAACTTTTAGACACTGTCTAGATAATTTTCTGTGATTTTGTCCTCCCCTCCCCCCACAGCTATAAATAAATATACAATTTTAAGTCTGGATTTTAATGGAAGCCCTACTGAAATGAATTAATTGTTGTCACCCCAAGGTCAGGATCAGCAATGAATATAGCAATAATACAACTCTTCTTGTTAGACACTTCTTTGCTGATTCCTCTGTATGTATCCATACCTCTTTCGAGGTGCATTTGTCAACACATTCCCAGATTTCTCTCTCAGCAGGCTTGTTCCAAAGCCCACTGATGCTCATAAAAATATTCTTCTTGTTGCTAGGCTTCAAGCAGGTCTCATATGTGCCTCATCCTGATCTTTGTAGTTTTCCTGCTACTCCTTGGGAATAAGTTTTGCTAGAGATTTGGCTGTACCCATGGTTCTGTCTGTTGGCTGCCATCCTCAGAGGAGAAGTACTCCAAAGAAATCCCTTCAGAATCACAGAAGATTTATTCAACTCACCTCCGCAATGTCAACATCTATGCCTGAACAAGACCTCCCAAGCTTCCTTCCTCATCAACAGAAAGAAGTAGGTCCTTTTAGGGCACATTTCAATTTGTCCTAGCTTTTTTTCACTTTCATTATGATACAATGGATTGTGCCCAGGAAATGCCTACTTCTGTCTCCTGGCCAACCATGGACTCTACGAATGTCCTTACTTTGGTCAGAAGAATCCCAGGCTCTCATGCTGGAGTCTTCGTTTGTATTTATATTCTTGGGTTGGAAGTTTTAAAAGCAGTCATCATTTACTTGTCAACTCTGATCAAGGTCAGACAAAGTTTAACTGCAGAAGCCAGTGAGGTTGTTTCGGTCAAACATACTGAAAAGTCTGATTTTAACATTTTCCAGGAAACTGCCACCTTGAAATTGCACATAGGTTCCTAACCACATGATTTGCTGGAGGATGAATTTGTCTTAGCTATGAAAATACAGCTGGATAGGAGATTCCATCAAGAAAAGAGAATGAAATTGGGATCTCTTTTTTCGCTAACTGATCATCATCAAAAGAATCAAGATTATGGTGTGCAGGTGGTTTGGCTGGCTAAGCATACGGATGCATTTCAAGCTCTTCCACACGTTTCAAAATGCTGAATGTTTCATAACTAGAAGTACTGTATACTTTAAAAAATGTAAGACAAATCTTATATATTGGAACTTTTGATGTTAATGAGACTGGATTTGGGGTTTCATTGTGCTGGTGTTCAATTTCAAACATGAAACTGAAGAGTTTTGAGTTCAGAAGGTAACTTCATGTGATAAATGCAACACGGTCTCCCTTCCTAATTTATGTCCTGAAATTCAAAAAGAACAAGGAAAGGTCAAAATAAAATAGATCAGAAAGCATGGCATTATCTCCCTTTTGTCCTGAAAATATCATTAGTAACTGAATGGATATTGGGAAAGATTTGGACTCAAAATATAAGATTGATGGAATAGATATTACCCTGGGGATTATGCTAGCATTTGTCCTTGTATTGCTGTTCAACCTATCTACCTCTGTATAACAGGCTATGGTTACTTATATTTCAGTCAAGTAATATCAATCATTTTGGAAATAGCCCACTCTTGTCCCCCTTGTAGCTGATGCAAAAACCTGCTGAAGTCAAAGGGAGTATTTCCAACGGTTTCAGGAGGCTGTGGAGCAGTCCTGAGTGCAAGCAAGTGAAATTCAAATTGTGACAAAAGTCACAAAAGTGGGAGCCTGTATGCAAAAGGACCCAAGTCTTAAAAGCTGTCAGGTAACTAATCCTCTCATAAGCTTTTGCGGAAGTCAAACCTTTTGATGTTCATATATTCTAGTGACGGTCATGTCATGAAAGCGTGCATAGAGCCTCACAAATGGCTGTTCAGCAAGCACTAGACACACTACCCTTATGAGATTATAATCTAAATTATTTTACTAAAACACTGGACGTTTTAATGCTCAGTGGTAACTAATATTGGAAAATGCTGGAGCACTGAAACAGAAAACTAGTTCTTCCTTTACGGCATGCATTGCATTCTGTTTGAACGATGCATGAGATGTCACACTTTGCAATGAATGTGCTGAGAAAGCAGAACTGTTTGCTGATTCATACTGTAAATTTTCAGAGTGGAGCAGGAAATAAACTCTGGGTCGTGAGCTAGTAGAATCTGTCATTTGGTTACAAACATCTGTTTAAATATATATATATATGCATATAAAATAAATGAATCATTTATTTACACTTGGCAATAAAACATGAGGTAGCTCATCCATTATTTATCCCTGCAGTGGACAACAAGAATAGGGATGAAAAATTTCACTGAAACTTTTCTTGCTTGTGCTATACAACACTATGTCTGAAATAAAATCCCTGGTGTCCCTCCTCCCTTAAATTTTGATCCAGAGCAACCAGCAAAACTGCTGCATAGATGGGAAAACACATGGTGCTCCTTGCCCAGGTTTTCAGGCAAGAAGAAATGGTATCCTGCTCTTTTATTTTTGCTATCATTTTTTTTTCAGTTTTTCTGTTAAGCACAGTTTGATTCCACTTGTCACAAGAGAAAACTTAAGACAATTACAAAAATAAGAGGGAGATATGAGGGCTGAATTTCTGCTCATTTTTTTTGCCACAAAAAAATCCGTTGTAGATCTGTTAACTTATATTTTAACAATACGGGAGAGATATCATATAAGTAATACAGTGTGGGAGATTTCATGGGCAACTATTACCAGCACTATCTCATTATTTCTTCTGCCTCACTCTATGTGTCTTTATCCATCTGACCTCCCCAGGGCTGTAACTGCCTTGGTGCAATCTTCAGGTTTTTTTGTTTCAAGACAGCCTGGATAATGGAACCCTACGAGCTCTGTTGTACAACCAATGGTTCAACACAAACCAGTTTCTAGTCTTTGGAAACTGTTGTTTTGTCAGCACTTGCTTTTCTT
Source organism: Fulmarus glacialis (assembly GCF_000690835.1). NCBI lineage: Eukaryota > Metazoa > Chordata > Aves > Procellariiformes > Procellariidae > Fulmarus > Fulmarus glacialis. Next base: position 28,818 of record NW_009200811.1, on the reverse strand, counting down.
GCAAATTGGTATTAGAAGTTGAATTTTACTGTTACTATTGTTGTTTAATATATAGTAATTATTATTCTTAATTTTATTCTTAAATCTTGGAAGGGATGGATTTAGAAATATTTCATTTTGGTGTGTTTGAAATGGGATGGAGCATTTTAATATTTCAGCCTTGAAATATTTTGTTTCAGTTTGTTGAACTTAGATTCTTTCAGTTCTTGTCCTTGGGACATTAAATTATAATTCCTTGCCGTGGCACACTGCCTCCTCTTAGGCATTATAGTTTTGGCATCCTGGCTGGCTTGGAGCTGGGCTACCTCTCCCACAATGCCAACGCAAGTGCCCTGGGATCCAATGCTCCTGTTGCCCCTTTCTTAAGGACTTATAGATACCTTGGCACTGCGTGAGATGTGCTGTTTGCCTGTAGAGCCTGACCAATACATGGTGGAGAAATAGACCTTTGTGCAATAACTCTTACAAGGTACTGAAAATCATCAGCGAATGGGGTTTAACGTTGAGCTGATGTTGAGGAGGCAGGTAGTGCACGTGATTTGGGAAATCTTACCAGCTCTGCTCACGGTTAAAAGCCTCGATGGGAGCAGAAACTCCACTGCTGCCTTGAGAACTTGACAACAGCTCAACCAAGGAGTCTTCCCACCTGTGGCCACTGTATTTAGTATTTGATTTTTGTTCAAACTTTACATAAAGAAAACTCCATAGGTTATGTTGCTGAGTGCAATGTGATGTAAGGCATACCTGTAACAAATGAAAAACTTAGCTCTCAGAACTCTTTACACAAAGAATTGGCCTTGACTGTGTGCAAATACGCACACAAGATGTTTACACGCCCCTCTCAGGGCAAAAGATGTTTGCACTGCCAGTAGATAAATAATTGTATCATTCTATGCAGAAAAAAAATTTTTCCACAGTTTCCAAAGCGAACCTGCTTTGTCCAGGAGAACCTTGTTTCGAAGTTAGGCACAGTATTCATACTTTGCTTACAGCCATGCAAAAGTGTTAACGCAAATGTAACACCATGGGCAATGTGCAAAAGCCGAGAGATGTGTGCATTGAGGAGCATGTGAATATCTTTCAAAGAGGCATAATCTCTCACAGGACAAAATAATTTGGTGTACTCACACACCACAACTCCTTACAACTGCTTCAAGAAGCTGCTCATGCAGATTAACAGTCTGACAATGTCCTCTTATTCTGTTGCTATATCTACCCCCCTACTCTGCTGCTATCTACTATATCTTGCTTCACCTCCTCAATACACGCTTCACTGCATTATCTGGCATTTCACGCTTTATCTCTGTTCTGGCTACATCAAGGCATTATGTTTCTAGGACTGTCAGTCCGTCAGTTTTCACAGCTACTAAGATCACATAAAAAGAAAGAAATTTCTGATATGCTTTTACCCAAAGCCTCCAATCTGACTCCTCACACACTCTAGAAATTTTGAATTCTTTTGTTCCTATTGATCTTAAAGAAATTAATGGTATCTGGACATGATAAACCAAGAGCAGTACACCACATAGTAAGTTTTCTCTCTGCCATTCCTGATGTAGATGTATTTATTGTGTTGTCAAGTTTCTCAGATCCCTGTAGTCTGCACAGTTCCCTCATTTTTCAAAGGTTTTAATTTATGACACTAATTATGCCAGAGATGTCTGTAAAAATATATTCTTGATAGTGGCTGTTGGCGTAGAACTAGTTTTTCTCTTCTGTCTAATTATTATCTAATTGCCTAATTAAAAAGTAAGCTCCTATTTTGCTTTGCTCTGCTTAAAGTTTATTGTGTTTCAGGTCTCAGTGAAAAATTTACTCCGTTTCTTGACTTACTCATCTAAAAGGTACTCAGTGACTTGACATTCTTTGTTCTGTTTTTCTTTGTGTGGTTTTCAGCTTCTGACATCAAGCATTCAGATCCAGTTGTTCCCAAAGATCAAAACAGAAGTCAGAAGCACAAATCATGTGAGGGCACACTTTACACCTGATCCCAAACTCTGCAGTGAGTGAAACCAAATCCCCGGGTCCAGATTGTCTCCACGTGGGAATGACCTAAATGACAGTATGGATGCGATTCGTTTCTCAGATAAGCAACTCGGTAATTTTAAGGTGTAATCCAAAGATTATGGCTGCATGCTGAGTGCTCTTAAGCCATCAGTGAGATCTCTGAAACAATTCCTGATGACCCGAGACGTGTCAGGACAGTGCAGATCACCTGCAGAACAGAGGGGAGGAGGACAATGTGCTACCTGAATATCAAAAAGTCCTCGTTTGTAGGGGTCCTCTGCTTCCACTCACGCAGGAGGGAGTTTTGTAAAGAGAATTAATTCCTTCTCAACTATGTATGCCCCTTGCCTCCACTCCACTTACATGCAGATGTGTCCTGTCTGTTTCCCAAAGCATTTTCATTTGTGATGTAATCAGAATTAAATTTTTGCTTAGATTTATCTTCCAGAGTACAGACTTACTGGTTTTGAGTAGCTGATCATGCAAGTGGGTCAGCTTGGGAAGAGCTCTGTATAATGTGACTGATTTCAGTGAGTCTCTGTCTGGATCTAGGGAACAAGATTGAGCTTTTCCTTCCCGTTATGTGAAGGTAGAGGGTTGAGACATCAAAGGAATTCCAGCAAGGTTTTAAAAAAAGCCTCTTTCAGTTGGCTTTACCTGCATCAATAGCGGAACCTTTACCTTACATTATTAAAAATGAATGAATTTTTAAAGGTTAATGCATTTTTAACTGGCTTTGCTTCCCATTTCCTTCTGCAAAGCCCTCTTCAAAAGCAGTGAAACTTATTTAGTCTATTTCAGTTTTATTTCTAGGCAATTTCAGATTTTTGGGGTTCTCCCATTAACACTAATATGGCCAGGATATTCAGGCACATCTAAGGATTTTTAAGTCCTTGATTAGATATCCTTTACTGGGTACCAAAATTGGTAAAAGTACAAGCTCTGAAAAATGGGCCTCTTGAAGCTCTCAGTCTGGGAAGCTCCACTAACGAGGCGATCTCAAAGGTGCTGTACAGCCAGGCTTTTCAAAGACTTTAGAATGATAAAACTGTGTTTCTACTAGATTTTTAAAAGCTCCTAAGCAGTGAGCTTGAATGGGAACTAAGCACCATCTTTAGGTATCTCTTAAAAAATCTGCCTCATTTCCTGACTTTTGTAGGTGTTGGCCACCTTGGGTCATTAGTGCTTTATGGACTTGCTTATACTTCTGTCAGTGTTTCAAGAGGGTTTCTGTTACATTGGATCTTCTATTTTGGTTCAGCCACATCTATTTTTAGCAAGTCAACACATGAATCACATTTCCATGAACCAGCTGTCAAGGGACTGCTTGTTAGACTTTATGAGCAGGAGATCCCTTACACTTCTGTAGTCTTAAGAGAGATATTCCTCTGGGAATTCTTCAGAAGAATTAAAAATAGAAACTTGGCTAATTGAGAACATAAGTGCAAAGTTATGCTGAGGAGATGAGCTATTTATAACAGGATGGCCAAGATGACATGGAAAAATTGTGCTGTTTAGAGACCATTGCTGTAAAATGTCCCAATGAAGTCCTAAAGAAGGAAGGGCCCCTATGTTTGAATGCCAGGGGGTGAATTAAATGCTTGAAAAATGAGAGAATAATAACATACAGAAGTATACAAAAATCATATGCTACTGAGCTGTCAGTTGTTACCAATTATATTCTCTTTAAACTGAGGCTTTTCCATTATAAGGATGTCATAAAAAATTATGATGAAGTCACCCTTATTTGTATTCCATTCATGTACAAATTGATTTGGGGAAGAGTTTTAATGTTACAGTACACAGAAATGGATACCTTTTCATTTAGAAAGTTGTCTGTCATCTCTGTGGCTGAATGTGGATGGGAAATACCAGCCAGTGTAACTGCACTTTTATGATCACAGTTACAAACCTAACTTACAGCAATAGCCAAATCATTGCTGATAGCAGGAAAAAGGATTTCAATGGAAGACTGATTATTTTGCATGGCGGATGTAGCACAGTATCTCCCAGATGCAACTCTGAACTGAACTGTCTGTAAACATTAAATCTTGAATTTAGCTTCATTCAGAGCTCTCAGAGGTCAAGCCCTGCTCTCCTAAATGTCAAGGACAATATTGTGGCTAAGCCTAACCATTACTAATCATGTCACGTACTTTAAGAGATGCTGTTGGTGTTGCCTGTCTTACCCCCAGACATATTTCCTAACCGATCACATAGGATATGCCTCAGGGGAAAGGGAAAAAGAAGGCTGAGACAATAAAACGAAGTATGCAGATCACCTACTGAGCCAGGGAGTTGAAACAACTTATACATCTCCATCCATCACAAGCCTGTGACTTTATCCAGAGGGCGGGGGTCTATGTGGGAAGGGGCGACTTGACTGGTTTGGGGTGTTTGAACCTCTGCGTAGGAAGGAAAGACAGATACGAAGGCTGGAGAAGACACCAGGAAAGCAGAAATATAAAAATACCGAAGACTACAGCCAGACTGGGAGCATGGTTCTGAAAAATGCCTATAGGAAACTTCTTGGTTTGAACCGGGGGAAAAGAGGGGACTTTCTGTGAGCCAGAGAAGCTCCTTCCTCCTGCTTGGAGGCAGCGTCTTTTGTATGCCTCGTAGGTGAAAGAGGAGGACATGGAAGAAATAGCTGAATTCTTTATCGATTTCTCCTGCCAACAGAAATGACTGCACCCTCCAAAATTTGGTTAATTGCCAGGAAGGGAAAGAAAAAAAAAAAATTAAAGCTCTAAAAATAGACCTACTCTCAATTTCTATTAATCTTTTTGTTGGCTGGTGTTAGACATTATATATGTAGGAACAGAGTGAGTTTTCCCCTGCCTTCTGCAGTTGTGGATTTACAAATACTCTGAGGGCTGTGGACTCCTAGGAGTCGCTCTCTTTTAAGATGTACTCTGAGAAAATGACTAGGATTATGAAATTCCAGCCATTTGTTGAGAGACATTTGCAAGCATCTTTGAAAGAAAATCCTGCATAACTCTGAAACTCTCTATTCTGAAAATGCTAGAGCCTGGAGAGGTTTTCTAGAATAGCAGTTCTGTATTGCCACAGGTGCACATTTTATTGAATAGTCCTAAGAAAACAGATGCTTAGCAGTATTTTTCAGGGATTTGTTCAAATCTGTTTCTGCTGACCTCTGCTGGCACCATTACCTTCAGACATAAATATTTATTCCTTAAGTATCATGACTTTGAGCTGACACAAGAAAGCATTGGCTTCCCAAAATCTCATGGCCTTCTGGCACAGAAGGAACTAAACAAGTCAGGTAAAATTTGAGCTGGTCCACACACACAGTCAAGGGATTATATTTTGTCAACTACTTAGAACAGACTGTGATCTGTACAGTATAGCAGAACAGAGGCAGAGAGTTATGAGCCATATTTACCTTATCTGCAGGTAGAAGAAATATGAGCCTGATGTATATGATCAGTGGTAAGTCATAAGCTTCAAATTTACAGTCATAGTTACTCGATCATTATCTTTGACATTATTTCCTCAGCAAGAAAACCCCTTAGATACAAATTTTCAAGTCTATCTGAAAATCTGATAAAACAGGCTCCAGCATCACATGAACTGAAAAGAAGGCACTTCAACAAATTCTGATTTGCTCTGAATTATTTCCTTGACTTTATCATCTAAACCCAGAAACATTTAGTCTTCTAACGAGAAGCCAAGAAGAAACGGCAGCATGGTTATGATATGACTGCTTCTTTGCATTGCTAAATTTCATTTTTAGCTTTATAGTTTTTTCCCTCAACCAAGAACAAAGCAAATCCCATTTGCAACTGCCTTAGATGGAATTAAATATCCAGCTACTTACAGTTCAGTAAACTCCTCAAATCCTGCGTGAACAAAATGAACAAAGCTCATAAGCACATGCTTCTCTCCCACAGGCACCAGTGAGATGTGAGCCTGTGCTTGAAAGATATGAGCAAAAGTGGGAATATTTATGCTTGTAAAGCTATGCTGGGTTAGAGATACCAGTGTTAGTTGTAGAGGATCTGTGTAAAGGCACTAGATCAGTTCTGAAAATATCATAGTTTTGTTGGTGTGATGTTACTCACATGGTAGCCTTATTTCTGAGCAGGAATACCTAGCTCCAGCGCAGTGCCATGCTGACACAGCTTTGCATCCATGCTTGCAAAGCTGCCTTGTCTTCTCATCATTGCAGCACTGCTCAGTGTAGAAATACTCTCTGCGAGGCTACGGGTTTGTGCAGACTTTGAATTCAGTAAATATATTCCCTTGCACACTGTGGGATAGGTCTAAGTAAACTATGCTTATAATAGTCAGTGATGTTTCTTCTACTTTATGCCTTGATTTGGCTATTTCCAGCTTTGTCAAACTCGGATCAAAGGCCAAGTGGTTGCAGCTAAAGCGATAAGCAGCAAAGCTATTGGCCGTGCAGCAAAGAGGATGTTTCAGGACCTTGGCGTCAAGTTTTAAGAACTATTAAGAATTACTCCAGGGAAGCATCAGTGCTGGGAAGCCCCTGAGAGCAACTGCAGGAGCTGTCACAGAGCGTGGGGAGAAGCTGCTGTAAGCTATGATACAGTGCTGGTTGCAAGAAACAACAACTACGTTGTGAGACTGAGCTCCTCTACTTGGTCCTTCAGCTCAGGGGAGATTTTCCACACTGCATCAGTGATTAAGCTCTTAAAATGCCACGGATTTGGAAACGGAGGAGCAACGCTGTGAAGAATATGTTGCCTTGGCTCATTCCGTCCAGCCCCTCAGTACTCTGGTACCCGTTCTACCAAATCACACAAAGCAAGAGCATCTATAGGATGAAAGTAAAAGGCTTGTGCCCTGGATCTTAAAGTCAGTATTTTTGTGTTCTCCTGTCAGGAATCAGCTGGGTTTCCAATCTGTTCAACTGAAGAGTAGATGGGATTGCAATGGTTCTGAACGAAAGTGTAGCGGATGCCAAATATCAGCACAAACTTACACAGTGGATAACATCCAGCATAGAAATGATCTCCTTGTCTGTCATAGCTCAAGAAGCATTATGTGATTCCAACTTAATGTGATAAAATGTCATCACAAACATGAAATTCCAAAGCCATCACTCAACGATTATAATTAGTCCATGGCAAATTGCTCTGAATACTAAAGCAACTATAAAAGGTGAAAATATTCTTAATTAGCAAAGACGTGTGAGACTGACTCGCAGCTGGCAAGAACGATTATAATTAGTCCATGGCAAATTGCTCTGAATACTAAAGCAACTATAAAAGGTGAAAATATTCTTAATTAGCAAAGACGCAGAAAACGTGTGAGACTGACTCGCGGCTGGCAAGGCTCCAATTAACCTGGCACAGGTTGAGATGATTAGGAGGGCAGCTCCAATTGTGCAAAGGATGTAAAAACTGCTAGTGTGGTATGAGGTTTTGTATTTTTCCATCCCTGGGCCTGTTCTTCAGTACTACCTTCAGGCACATCATCTGTTAACATAAAATCATTTCCTAAACTGGCTGCAGAAAATCAGACCCAAACCCAGCAAGCCCTGACGATACTCTGCAAACCTTTTCAGATATTAACTCTTTCAGTGGGTATGATCTGTACAGCAATTTTTCTGCCTGGATGTCACACAGTCCTGTTCAAGCTCTTGGTCAGTACTATTGCAGGGAAGTCTAGACCAAAAGGATCGGTAAAATTACCACCCCCAACTAATAAAAAGCAAGAAACCATTTCCTTCCATATAGTGGACACAACACCTCACACTGGGTCTCTGATCATTGCGTTGTTGGAGTTGAAAAGTTGCTTAGCCTGGACTGATCTTACACCTAACAAATTCAGTGGCTGCTTCGCATTGACTTCAGCAAGGGAAGATCACTCCAACCTCCTTCAGATTCAGCCCGCAGGAGTGCCGACCTCTCCTGTCCTGCCAATCACTGCACAAACCCAGAGTGCTGCAATGTGTGTGGGAGCCACAGTTTAATTTCATTTTAACAGCAATAGCTTAGTTAGTACTGATAATTGCGGCAACAAGGATTTCTGCACAAGCCAATCACTCTGGCACTTAATCAGCTTCTCAGAAATGTTTTGTTTGCTTCCCGTACTCTAAAACTCAGATATGTCTGTATGAGCTGCAGTCACATCTCTGCGACGCATCTTACCAAAAAGCACTAAATAGTTGTATTCCTTTGAAGGAGAGATGGAGAAATACCCATCAGCACAACTACGACATTCCCAGGCAAAATGTAAATTACAGTCAGAAATCCAAAAGTGATCATGAATGAGATGGGCAGAGTAAAATACACTAAAATATTTTCTAATCTCTAATGCTTCTACATGCACCCACAATCAGCCAGGATATAGATCAGTTCATTGCAGATGATGGGTTCTTATAGCAGCACCACCAATAATGTTTCTGAAACATTTCATTTGCTGTAAGAAACTATGCCAAACCTTTGAGTTGCAGGACCATATACATGTTTTTGTTGCATGATGGCATAAGCTCCTAGAAACGTCAAATGCTAACAACCACTGCATCATTTCTCCGTGTGCTGCCATGAAGACACCGCTTGTCTTTCACACTATGCACCGATTTCTGAGGTGCGCGGGAGAGAACCAACATCTCAGAACGGATCTGAGGTCCATCAATCAACACACCACCAAAATCCATACAGATCCAATATTAAGAGTACAAGGGAGTTATTTTCAGGAATAACAACAATGAAAATGGACAATTTTTTGGCAGAACTAAAACTAAAAAGTCAATCTGCATTATAAAAAGGCATTAATTGAAAATGTCATTAATTGGTGACAGTTTAACTTTAGCAGGTCCAAAATTACGTATTTGTGTTTTTTTCATGCTCAAATCCATGTTACCTTTTATTTCTCACAATAAACTGATCTACATTTACTTTTAGTTTTTCAAAAATGACAAATAAAAATAACTGGAACTATATTATTATTTTTAGACAAGAACAAGTTCTCTCTGGTATGAGAACCGCAGTTTTCAGTAAGAATTGAGCAAAGACTAGAAATAAGCCGCTACAAAACACTGGAATACAGATTGGAACAACTGTCTTTATCACTGGAGGGCAGTATATGTACCAATTACCAATATAGGCTAAAATAGCAAAGCCTTAGTATCCTCAACTAGGTGACTTTATCTACCAGAACAGTAATTGGTGCTTCTTTATAGTGGCCAGCTACAAACAAGAGATCCTGCAGACAGCAGGTCAGACCTGCCACTGAAAGACAGAAAGACAGTTTTCATGTAATCAATTTTTCTTTATTGTTAAAATTTCCCAGACCAGACCTGGGTTGGGAGAGAGAGGAACTTTCCATGGCCAGAGAGCTTCTGCAAGGGAAATTTGTTTGCAAAATTCATATTGAGCTTTTCTTTAATTTTAATAGCAAATATATTTGCAGAAGCCCTCATCACGTTATGGTTACTACCAAACTTGAACAGTCCCAAGCCAGGCAAACACTACCCTTGTTTCTTGCACTCAGCAGAGTTTAAGGGCTTGGTGGATGAAATGAGACTCTAATTGTTTCATCTGCAACATGCACAGAAAACTTTGTCAAGCTTTTTTATGTCCTTGGCAAGAGGAAAATTTAATGCTATAGTTCTGGGCTACCTTTTCTTAATCATAGCAATCTATGAAGTTTCTGGATGAGGCATTCCTTAGAAAACAATGAAAAAAAGAACATTAATTCTGTGGGGTCCCTCTGTTACTTTGGGTCAAATCTGTTTCCTCCCACATGAAAGTGAAACTAACACAGGATCAACACGAGCAGAAATGGCAGCACCTAGTTCAGGCCAAGAGAAATAGCGTTGGCTTCTTCTGGTTTCATGCAAAGCCAGAGCCTCTGAGGCAACAGTAGCTCTCTGCTTCGTTCACTTTGGCTGGTGTGAACATCTAGTCCCAAGTAAGACTGTAAAAGTAGCTATGATATAATCAAGGAAAATTCTTTTGTTTCCCCTTCAAATAAATCTGACAGAAGAAGAAGAATGGAGAAAATTGTGTACTTTACACCAAATCAGTTAAATCAAATAAAAGCAGAAAATTAAAGAAAAAGAAAGAAACTCTTATGGCAATGTAAGTAAATTGGTTGGTTAAACCGTTCTGATATGACAGCTTCAAGTCAGACACAGAAACTTGGGGACGAAGTCCTCAGTAGGCAAGGAAGTGTGCTTCATTTGCAGCTGTCTGATTCAGGCTGACTTGTATCAGCTGAGATTCTTGGCTGTACGTGCAGGAGTCATTCTGATAAGCTAATTAGCTTGATTTCAGAAGAGCCTCTGCAATGGATTGACAAGAGGGCATTTGACATGGGACCAGCACAGACTTGTTGCTACAGCTACGTGTCTATTGTGTAGGTTGCAGTATTTGGTAGTCCTGAATTTCTAGGCAAAAATTTGGTAAATTGCTGTAGTATGACTAGTGATTTACAACCTGAGCCGTACAATTTTGATGACAAATAATATTCAACTGAAGTAATTTTATAACTTCTTGCAATTCAGATGAACAGCCTCACTATTATTCTACTAGCATGTGTTTTTTGCACTCGATATTACCCATGTTTGGCAGTGGAGATGTTTTGCAGCTCAGAGACACAATAGTTACCACTTCACCACGTGAGATGACAACTAGCCACTTCCCTTTCACCGGGGAGAGTTTCCTCAGCAACAACTGGCAGAGGCAGTTTTCCAGCAGTGTCCTTTTTTCAGCGCCTTTTGGGGCCACTAGCTGGAAAGCTCACCTGGGGAAATGGTGATTGATTTAGAAATGGAAAACAAGTGTACCTGTGGAAAATAGCCTGACAAAGATGGACAGGCCTACATTCTGGATCAGGTGCCCTTTCCAACATGACCGATAAGGTCATGTCCTCTGATTCTGCACCTTCCCCTCCTTTTTATTTGAAAGGAAACCAGGTCCATGGGTAAGGACAGAGTCTTAGTCCAGTAGGTTCCCTCTAGACATGGTACCAAGGACCAGGATTTCAGGATACAGCCAGAGACTTCAAGGCAAAACCCAAAGGTTACCATTTGCACTTGATGGGGGATATGTGAATAAATGTGAAACACACGATTTAACGTGTCCTTCTAAGCTCACTATTTACTCAAGGGCTTGAGAGATGTTCATGCTGCTACCACCATTATAAAAAGCAAGAGAAGTGATAGCACAGAGGCAGGGGCAGATCTTGTAGCTGCGGAGCAGTGCTGAGGACGATGTGGGCAGGTTCCCTCGGGCTTCCCAGAGATGGTCAGAGAAAACCTGAGAAACCCGTGCCCCATGCCTTTGCACTGGAAGGGCTTGAACTCCCAACTCTACCACTGCGGGAAGAGGAGCAGAGAGCTACCAGGGTGGTGGAGGAGAGGGGAGAAGCCTGAATGTGAAAGCGAGCGAGAACTTGGTAAGAAAGGAGCTGTTGGCATGAGCAGTTGGTGAAGAAAGGAACTGGGTTATGTCCTATAGAGGCCATTATCTAGTCAGCTCTGTCTGGGAAATTTAAACATTTGGTTGCATTTAGCATAGCTTCAGGGCAGCTGTAAATTGTCTATCTGCTGATAGTCCGTGAGGGTCCATATGCCAGCTCAGGGATGCCAATTCCCTGACTCTGACCCACTCTTCCCAAGCCCTGAAATGCCCTGCACCTCTTGTGAGGAAGGAGGTGCCAGTTCCTGGTGCTGCCCAAGGTCTTAGCTCCACATTCGCTCTTAAAAAAAACCCCTGTTTCATTTCCTCTAAAACGAAATGTAAGGAAACAGGCAACTGACAAAATGGTCCTGCAATATGCATTAATACTGAATATCTTTCTATTAAAGAAAGGGAAAATTCTAATATTTAAGAGTAAGATATTTTATTGAAGATTTCAGTCTTTCAAAGACATAAGTATTTGGTATAGAATTTCAAGCTCAGAAAAAGGCTGTTATACAAATATGGTCATGGTATAATCCTGAAAAATATTAACAGTTTTCAGCAACAAGGGAGCTTTACGAGGGAGGAAAAACCAATATTGACTTATGGTGTTTATTTGTAGCATAGTAAAGTTGCCTACACCTGAGAAATTCCAGTAATTAAACATCTAATGCTAAATTCATACAAAAAAGGTTAAGCAAATTCTGCAACTTAAAGGGAGATAGAAAAGCTGACCCTTACAAGCTAAAAAAAACAGAACAAGCATTACATTAAATTAGGGTGCAAATGGACATAAATAACAGTAGGAAAAAATGACTTTCATCTTCCCTACAGTACTTGCTTAATTCAGTTCTTTTTATATTCTCCCTGTAGCGACTCTTGGCTGCTCACAACTTTGTTGTTTGTAATGTTCCAGTCACCCAGCTGCCATCCTGCATCCATTGCCCATCACCCAAAAATTATTTATCAACGTTTTAATTGCAGTTACAATGATCAGAGATGCTTCTGTTAGAGGGATCAGTCTGACCCCACTTTAGACATGTGCTCTCAGGTATATGAACTAGTTATCTAGGCTATTCACCAGCTCTGGTAGCTGCCGTCAGATGCGTGCAAGGGCAAGTAGCAATCTGGGCTAGATGAATTGCAGTACTTATTTCTCTCCTTTGACTTTAACCTAGGAGGGGAGGTCTTTGATACCTGATTTTTACGTGTGCCTTTCCGTCTGGTCGTGTGCTTCCATAAAGTATTGACTACAGACATCACAGCGGAAGACTTATTTAATGAAAAGACACTGCCATTAGACTCTTAAATGCTTATAGTGCCTGTGTTTCTATCAAGATCATGTTTTAGGGCAAAGTTTTTTAAAAAGCATTATTCTTGTAAGAAACAGAGATCAGTTACACTGAAACTTTTTAATGATGTTGAGGAAATGTCAGATTTAAGACCCTCTGTTTCCTTTTCAGATTAAAATATCTGCTTATCCCAGTCCTCAGACTGGCAAAGACTCATGGACATATCTTTATATACATCCTGATGGCTGCACTGAAGCCAACGGGATTATTCACAATGTTTACAGCTTGGCAGCTGCATCTTTTTTTGCAGGAGTGGGGACTTGATTTCTTTTCCTGGTGTACGTAAGCGTTCCTCACCAGATGCAGCCCAAGGACATGTACAGCGTGAATCTCCACTTCTGCCCCATTCATGTCACCATTCACATTTAATTTAATTAAAAAGCAACTGATGACGCCATGGCAAGTTTTACACTAGGCACAAAGCCAGCTTTTTTTCTTTTTTTTTTAATTCGCAAAGCTGAATTTAACTTCATCAAGCAATTCCTCTCTTATCGCTAATAGAGGCATATCCAGCACTTCTCCAGAGTATCACTTGAAAGAAATAATGAATTACATTAAATGAAAAGTTTCATTTTTTTTCTTTTAAAGATGAGCTTTAACATCATAAAATACAGTATTCTCATTCTGAGTCAAATATCTTCTTGTTATTTTTCCAGAAAAAGTGCTCAGCAAGGCTTTGTTCTTGCCCGAGTGTTGTATGACTGTAACAAATCACTAAAATGTCCCTGAGATGTCTCACATCAGGGAAATTGAAACCCTGAAAAATATATGTGCTTGGCACGGTCTTTCTACATATTGTGAAATTGCTACTATAATTGTAGGGTTTAGTATGTTATGGGAAAAAGGCCTTTTCTTTTAAGGCCTCTTTTTCTGCAAAGCTCGTATTTATCTTGAAGCAGGAAGATAAGTGCATCCTTATTTAGCTCAGTACTTAAACACATGCTTAAATTTAAAGATGTCCCAGTCCACGAGACTTAAGAATTTGATTAAACTAAAGCATTTACTTGAGTGCTTTGCCAGATTAAGAGCTTCAGAAGTAAAATACCAATATGAATATAGGCTGCACTGGTGTCTAAAGTTATAACGTTGCTAGTAAACCAAGCAATGTCAGAGGTTGCTCTCTGGCCCCGAAGGAGGCTGGCATGGTCTGTCAAAGTCCATACTATTAAACTCTCTTGTAGTCTAAAAAACAGATAACTGTAAACAAGTTGTCTAGTGGGAATGGTCCCTGGGCCATGCCGGCACCTAGACCATGCCTAGGAATTGCTAGGGAGAGAGCTGGTTTTCTGGACCAAAGCTGTGCCAGGGACTTCCGTAGGTACTTAATAGTTTTGAAAATTAATTTCAGCACCTGTGTCATGCCATAACCTGGAATCACTTCTGAAGGTAACTGCCCCAGTCTTAAGAGGTTACACCCTAAGTTCTGTGCTTCAGCTGGCTTTATCACGCCCAGGACTTAGGTCAGGTTTCATGGTGGTGTTCAGTAGCAGTTTGGTTTTATACACATGGCTCTCTGAGGTAGTGAGAACAAGTTCTTGTTCAGGGCTAGATACTGTCACTGTTTAGGCTTTCACAGCTAGATGATCCCTCTCTGAAGTTCTCACACAGGTACAATAATTGCAGCTAGACTGGCACCTTGGCCACTCTTTGCTTTTCCACATCATGGTGGAAAGTTGATTTGGCCACAGAACTGAATTTTGCAACTACCTCTTCTTTTTCTGTAGAGGTAAAATCACACATCCCACATATCCTACATATTGAGTATTTGGGTGTACATGTTGGGAATGAGGGCCTATGTCTGAATAGGTGCATACCAACACTTCTGCTGTGCCAGATGCTGCGAAATCTCCCTTGACATGGAGTTGAAACCAATGGGGTTTCCTCCAAGAGAAAGTCTGCTTCTGGCAGACAGGATGTTTTCATAGGTCAGGAATTATCTTCGGTGTGATAAGTGTGAAAAATGTTCAGTCCTTATTGATGAAAGGAAGTAAGATCAAAGAAGTATCATGCCGGAAATTCAACAGAAATAGAAAAAAAAATGTTTTGGATCAAGATTTCTCTATTCATGGAGACTTTAACTCTCTCTTCAATTGACATTCCTATTCAAATTCCCAAGTAAAAAAATTATATCCATGACTGAATCTAAAATAATTCATGTCCTATTCTCAAGTGGCTTATTGAAACGCAAGTGATGCTCTTTGTCCTTTACAGAGGAATTCAGTACAACCTCCAACATACAGCTGAGAAATTGAGAAGCAGTCTTACAGTAGAGAGCTGCCGTGGCTTTACCCAGGGATATATCCCTTCTCCAGCAGAAGCTGTGCTAATCTCTTCATGATTTTAGTACATAAGCAGGGTAGATTCTGACGTGTGCTCAGGAGAACTATATAGCTGATATTGCCAAAAGGGTGGTGTTGCAAGTAATGGGGAGACCATTATCAATCTGTGTTAGAAATACTGTCTGGAGTACCCAGCAGGCTGATGCAGAGGGGTTGAAGTTAAGCAGGACACTGTTGAGGTACCATTAATTTTTCTCTAGTTAAGGCCATATCAGCATTTCCTGTAGAATAGTTGTTTCCAAAGGCTTGTATAATTCATCCTGGAAAATGTGCTCTGAGCAGAAACTGGGCACAAAATGTTCCAAGCAGGGGCAATATTTTCTGTTTGAGGGCATGAAGAAATACCCATTTATTTTTGTTTCTAAGACAGAAAAGCAGTGAAAAACTAGGCATTTCTATGATGAAAGAGTACCGAAAAAAACAAATGCCTACAGTAAAAAGAACTAGAAAGAGTAGAAGTTTATGAGATAAAAAGTGCAGAAAAACAGAAATTTAGGCTTAATTATTTTCTGAGTTTTCTTACAGACACTTTTCTGTCCAAAGAAACTTTTTAGCTATATAAATGAGCTAGTTCTGTACCAGAGTCTGCACTTTGGTGCATCCAAGCATCTTCCATTTATTTCAACAGGGTTGTGCTCTCAGACTTTTCAAAAATAAATAGGAAAATTTTGAAGAGGTTGAGAGCACACACAGAAGATTAAAGTACAAAATAAGTTGAGCTGCAAAGGAAAGATAGCCTCAGGGAGCAGGAAAGAGAAACTTTATTTTCTTTAATGAGGAAGCAGGAAGAAAATAAGAATAGTGTTTTGGGCACATCGGTACGTCAGAGAGAAAACAAAGCAAGCAAGGAAAGATGAAGTTCAGAACTGCTTCACATTTAGGATTCTGATTGCCTGTCTGGGCAAGAAGGCCAGATCCCTGTGTTTGGCCTGAAAACCCACAACGCATCTCAACCTTGTGGTTAAGCAATGATGTTTTGCACCTCTATGGGTAGGATGAGCATCCAAGTTTCACATTGGATCTTTTCCTTTTAAGTCATGAAGGAAGAAG
The DNA here is from genome assembly GCF_000690835.1 of Fulmarus glacialis. Lineage (NCBI taxonomy): Eukaryota > Metazoa > Chordata > Aves > Procellariiformes > Procellariidae > Fulmarus > Fulmarus glacialis. The sequence continues at coordinate 12,672 of NW_009200811.1, read as the reverse complement.
AAACAGTTGGGGAAAAGAAGACCTTGAGGATTAAAAGGAAAAGCTTCCAGAAAACTTTCTACCTGACTGACGTGCAAGAAGAAGCAGTTGCACCTCTCCAGTGTTGGGCAGGTGAGGTGATGTGATGGGCTCTGTAGTGAGAAATAGGGATCTCTCAAAGAACACCTCTAAAAAAGCCCCTGAAGTCTTCTTGGTCAGAGGTGTATGCCAGTGAGCTGCTGTGATCACAAATTCCAGATTACTCCTGGGGAAATTATGAATGCCAGCACTCAGCGCCAGGTAGGCACCTGTCCTCCAGGAGATTGTGGTGTTGCTGCTTGTAAGAAGGCGGAGAGCAAACAGCGGGGACATGCAACACCTGTGCTTGCCCCCGTCAGGCAAGGAAGCAGCTCTGAATCTCCTCCCCAAGGGTGTGTGAAACCCAGGATGAGATCCCTTCCTTGCTATACATGGAAAATAAGTCATGGAGAGGCCCATGCTGAGATGGGAGAATCTGCATTCACTTGGTCTGTGACATTGCTTTATGCAACACTACAGTGAAAAGAAGCATTTTAGGTGATGGATGAGCTTCTTTCCGTATTCAGTTTCCTTCCCTGTTCAAATGCCTTCTTGCTTGTGTAAGATGGTATGAAAGAAGAATCAAAGTTTTGATTGTCTATAATTTGATTGCACTACCCTCCAAACAACGTTTCGCTTGATTTCCACTTCACTTTAATCTTCTGAGATAGCCTTAACATAATTTTATATTTAAAGCTTTGTTGGAGGATATGCTGCCTCTTTGTGAAGTATCCCTTTTCCCCAGCACTGCAACATGTCTCTTGCTTACTAACTGCCTAACTTTGCTTCCTTTCAGTGTTTCCTAGGACATCAAATGAGAGCTTGAGGTACTCAGAAACCTAGCATTGCAATGAAAAAGAACTTATTAAAGTTTATAATTACAGAAAAATTAATCAAAGACACTTAGCATGGTACTTGCATAAAGACAATAAGCCAAGTTCTTGTCATAGTGAAATATAGAATAACTCCATTGAAATAAATCTTAATTATGCTAGAGTCACTACTCAGTGTGACTTAATTAAGAGTAGAGCAGTGAGAGCCTTTTGAGAAAAAAGAACACTGATTACAAATTACTTTACTTCGTATTTCTTCCGTCCCCTCTTGTTCTTTTCCTTCCCACTGGAGAAAATTTCAAAACTAGAGTCGTTCAAGTGAACTCAAATAGATATTAGCATGTGACAAGTTACACCCTAAATAGGAATTGTTTGAAGTAAAAGGTTAAGAACAATAACCCTGATGATAATCTCTTTAAATTATTCATGCAAGGTGCCATGCATCCATACCTATCTTGGCCATAAAAAGTACGTTGCTTTGTTAGGCAATAAATTTATGAAACATCAAATACTCGACTACAGAGGTGAAAACTTAACTCTAATAAAAAAGGCAGAGGAATAGGTTAATTAAGGTTAAAATAGCCTGCATGGGAAAGTGTAAAGAAAAAATTACAGAAAGAAAATATATCTTCACTGCAGCCTCCTGAATGCAGCATGCAACAATGGCTATAGAGTATAGACAGATATATTGTTCGACAAGCATATCAATAACGTAAGAAGTTCATTTGTCATGATTTCACTTCTGACCAGATAGAAAGCATGCAAAGCCAGATATATCATGGCAATAAATCTGTTGACTTCAACAGAGTTATCTCAACAATGTATTCAAACCAATATACTTTGAGGGAATGAAACCAAACCAAGTAGGAAACGCACACAGGGTTCTTGGCAGCTTATATAGACCCTATATAAATCCAGACATGAAAGGAATAAGTGCAATATCCCAGGGGACTTATGGTAAGTGGAAAAAAAGTGTATAATGAAGATCCAATATGCAGCATGTATCAGAGTGTCAAATTGCTTTGCATGGGCCATGTCCTTTCTTCACAGGTACTTACGCAGCTCCAGTTGAGCTGAACAAGTGCTGCAGAAAGGGGTAGAAATTATTGAAAAGGACTGAAAGCAAAATAAGCAAATAAAGGAGAAGGAATTAAAAACATATGGACTCCCCATCCCCAAATGATTCCAATGTGAACTGAATTACAGAAGAAAATAATCTTTTTTTTAGCTCGAGATTAAAGTTTTCCTTGTTCCACAAAGACTGACGTATCTGCAGGAGTAACAGTTGCAACAGCCTTTCTTGGTAGGTAGGGAAAATGGTTGATAAATAAAGTAATAAAATGACACCCATGGAAGATCTGGTTTGTTTTCTGCTCCACTCCCGCATTGATGTAGAAATAAAAAACTTCTAGTCCCAGAGTGTAATCTATATGTCTGGTATGTACAAGTGCTATTGTTCATGCGTGATATTGAGAGAGAAGCTGGTTTGACATCTCATCAAACTCTAGCTCATTTGTGTGAGCCAAACTTCAATACTGACATCTTCTGATTTCTTAGCTCACCATTCTCTGCTAGGGAATTCCAGTGGCAATTTTTAAATGATCTGTTCTGCATAAAAGCCAAACATAAAATTTGAGCTGAGTTACTCCTGGGGTTTATCCTTAAAATAGATGCGTGGGAAGCAAATTTCTAAGGTTTTCTTCTTTTCTCTTTCACTTGATATTTGGTCATTTTAAGCGGGGTTAATCTCACCGAATCTGGATGAGTCTGCACTGCCGATGTCTGTGTCTGAACTAAAAACGCTGAGTTCCCTTTATCACTAATGGAGAGAAATATGCATTTTTAAAGGTTTGATTCATTTACTCCTGATGTAAAATGGGTCAGAATTGACTGTCCCTCTCCTATGGCTATAAAGGGAGCTCAGAAATAAATATCTACATTGTCAACGTCCAAAGTTAGATGAGACGAATCTTGGCTTTGATGGCTTTGGAAAAGGCTCCTTTCTTCAATACAATGCATGACATAGATCCCTGGGATACATCTGGGCAGTACAAGAGAAGACCAGCAACATCCCCTGTGACACCTCCAGAAGTGATACCCAAGGGTCACAGTTGTGCTGTAACAATCCAGGTTTTCTATGGACAGTGGAGGAAATGTAAGAAGGCATGGAAAGCTTGACATTCATAACCGACTGTTCTAAAAAGGCTGGATATTGCACAATGTCTTCAAGATGCAAATCAAGGTCAGTAAATACTTCCCAACTAGTGACACATCTGAGTCATAACCCAACATTAAAACATCCCCTGCTCCTAAATCTTTCTAAACTATTTAGGTCTCAGTTTTGCAGCTGGCCCTTGAATATCTTGGATCAAACCAGTAGTCTTGATCTAGCTACACCTGAAGTTTAGATCTGGATTCAAACTTTGGAAGCTTTACCTATCTAGAAAATTTATCTTTCTCTAAAACCTGTTGCATGCAAAAAGTCCCTTGAATAATCAAGAGCTTTGACCACTCCTAAAACACAGAGGTCATTTTTGGCAAATGGTAATGGCAAAGTCCAGAAAGTATAGAGAAGAGGCGAAACTGCATTCCTTGGAAATAGAAGCAGCTAATGAACATTAGAACTGGCTTTCACATGGCTTTTTGTGTTGCAGGTGAATTTTCTCTGGCTCTCCCTAACCATGAAACAGTAGGAAGAGGTGAGAGAACAAAGGTGAGAGAGGTCACAGAACAAAGAATCAACTTCTTGCAGAGAGCTTTTTAGTGAAACATATGTACACGATCTCATCAGCAAACTCTGCAGATTTGAGACTGAGTTAACCAGCCACAAATAGACATGTATACACATTTTGGAAGGCGAACAGCTTCCAGACATCTTTTAAAGGTACCCACAAGTAATACAAAATAGACATAAACACGCCATATAGTGATATCTTTACATAGTGTCCTCATGGATACTATATATTCAGGAAGACATTGCTCATGTAGGTGATGCTATACCATACTCCAGAGAGTAGAAAGCAAGCCCTTTTAAAATGCTGAAAGGGGAGATGGACACGGCAAGTTCCAGCGCAGAACTGGGCCAAGAGCAAACTGAAATGGCTAGATCTGTTTCTATCCCTTCTCTTGGGCTACTAAGCTGTATAGTTTACAAAGCGGAAAAAGTCATTCATAGTTCTTTACAGTACAATTTCTGGTGTCACATAGTAACTGCAGATTTACTGCACCCTCCTGTGAAATTTCAACTGCCATGACAAAGCTTTGTGTTGCAGACGATCAACACTCAAATATTTAGGAGCAATAATAATAAAGACATTTCGCCCTCCCAGCCCCTTCCCACGGGGGACCGATCTGTCTTTTTACAACTAGGGGTTGATTCAGCCCCGTGCAAACCTTAACAAGGTCTTTTGTGTGTGTGTGGCAAGTATTTGACTGATGTTTTGCTTAAAGAAGGGGAAAATCCCACTTCCTGCAGCATATTGCAGGGACCAGCAAACATGTCCCTTCGTCCGTTGGACCAAATATATAATGATAATACTGTGCGGGTGCTCCAGAGCTGACTCAGCTGTTACACGATCACATTATGCCCGTGATATGCAATCCATCATTACGTTTAAAGTGCCTGCTTGATTAATATTCAGTATTTAATGTCAACACTGAGAAATTAGAATTCAAAAGTGTTACACTGCAGGAACTGCAAATACTGGTGCAGTGGTAATGGCCTGGGTTAGTTTCATGAGATCTGTTAGTTCAAGGGGAATTTCACAATTCAGAAATACCAAAATGTGTGTATGGTACTAACTACCAGCTGTGAACTCTTGGGATAAAGGTCACGTGTCATATTTTAAAAAACTAAATGTTAAATTTCCAAATGGCTATGATTATTTCTTCTCCTATATAAACAGTACCTCTATCCCTTAGCAGTATAGCTTTGCCATCCATATTCACAATAACACTCTAATTGTGGCATTGCAGATATACATGGTATACTAGAATTGGGAAGTGCTTTGGCTGAGATCGCTTTAAAGATCTACTTCCCAAGTGCATAGGTTTCATCTTAACCAACTTGCTCAAGAAAATAAGAAAAAAATACCATGGCATTTTTTATCTCTTTTGGTCTTGTTCCCTCTTCTCATTCGAAATGTTTCCATGGACAATTTTATCAAACAAATCTGCCTTTTTCCCTACTGTTTACTTAATGGTAACTCTTTTTTTCACCTTTGCTTCAGTCCTACATATGACAGATCAAGCAATTCCCATTAGAGCTACAGTTTGAGATTCAGGAACACTTAATGGCCAACAGACTCTTCCCTGGTGGAGAATGAGGATTCAAAGGAAACATTTGAGATTATTTTTACTTTCATTATTTTTGTTAAAAAAAGTTTGCACCTTGATGTGTCATGAATACCCCTTCTTGATCTTCCTTTGCCTTGTCAGACCTGGCCAGCACAAGCAGCTGAGATCTTTGCTCTATTTTCCCTGCATCTCTGTGCAACGCTTTTTTAAAAAGAGAATATACTATTATTTTTTCTAAGCCTTTCAGACTGCTGTAACATGATCAGGATTCTCCTGAATCTCTATGCATTCGATCTCTTCTCGTTCCTTCCTTTTGGCCCGTTTCTTTTTCTTGTGGTGCTTTTTGGAAGGTGGGAAAAAGGTTAGAAAGACGGGCAAAATAACAAAACAGTGCAGAAGTGTGCAACTGCCGGCAAGCAGCAAGCATTTGAACAGTGTGAAGGTCAAGTTTGAAGGCACAAAGAGAAGGGGGACCAACCCAATAAGAAAAGAAGAAACGTTCTGCAAAATGGCTGTCCCATGCTCTTGGAGGGAGTTCTTTATACACTGAGTTCGGGTGTGCTCAGTAGCTAGTACAAATGTATAAAGCAGTGGTGCACAGTGATCTATGGCAAAATTCAAAGTGTAGATAAGGCACAGTATAGAAATGCAATCCATGTCTACATTCCATAAAGTCATCAAGCCAAGGACACCCAGCTCTATTGAGGTGACACTGAGAATTAACCAGAAATTTCCCAGAGGATGGATAACCAGGAAAAAGGTCAGTATCAACACCAGCAGGATGCCAAAACCAGAAATCAGGACAGGCATAGTTACTGATAAACCATAGTGGTCCATGAAAACAAAAGTAGGATTGAACACAATGAACTTGATGCTCTGTATAAGAGAGAGTGGCCTCAACTTCTCCAACAATTCTACCGCCTCCCTCTGTGTGTTTTCACTAGTCCTGGCCACCAGGTATAAACGAGAAGCAATTATGTTGTTCTCATCCCCAGCCTTGGAGAAAATGATGTCATTTTTGAAGTGTTGGAATTCAGGCTTTTTTAAAAAGGAGCTCTGGAGGATGCTGATAAAGTCACTTTTGTTGGTTGCACTGATGTTAGCCACTCGAAGGTACTGGTAATACTGTTCAATCCAGGACACTGTATTGAACCCCTGGCTCAATGTTTTTAGGTCTTCTTGCACAGTGCCATTCCAGTACTCCAGAGGTTCGTAAATGTAGAAACCTATCACTGGGCTGTAGTTGCTGAAATACTTTTGCTGTATTAGGGCATAGGAGACACTTGGAGACTCACTGGCAAGAAGGTTGATAATGTTGGCTCCATCATTAATCTGTAAGCACCCCATAAAGGAGAAAGAAGCATAGATGAGATATAGTATCACCACAAATGGCTTGACATAGATATTGGTAATCCACTCATTGTAATGCTCTCGGAGGAAATGCTGGATAAAGTGATGCTGGTACGGGTTGGTCTCATGATGAGAAGTCTGCTGATGGCCGTCGTTCATCATGGTCTGGAACCACACGGGTTTCCGGTCCAGGTATTCTGCTGAAGGAATTTTACAGCAGAAGATGCTGTGATAACGGTTCTGCTCCAACTGGCCAGCAAAGACTAGGCAGGAACCAAAGAAGGAGAAGATATAGAAGTAGTTCAACAGGATGGAGACACACATGTTCTGGCAAAAGACTTTTACAGCTTCAATGTTGGTGAAAGGGCTTGCACCCATGCCGAAGGCTATGAAATACAAGGAGCTTGTCATTGTATAGGAGACCATGACATCTGAGTAAGCATCTGCTACTCTGTCCTTGAATGGCAGATTCTCTCTGGTTCGACGCCATCCTGAAAGAAGTTCAAACACTCCTTTGGTTCCATGACCTGAAATGAGAAAACAAAGTATATACATGTCCATATATAAAGGGGGTCCCATCATCCTCCAGGTTTTTCATCTTCCAGCAGGCAAAAAAATTTGTCAGCTAAGCTTTGTTATGATTTTGTCACCAGTTAAACAAATGGAAAATTGTGAAGTGTCTGTCTAAAGCTAGATACTAGAATTCATATGCAGGTGCTTAAATTAACAGCCTGATATTCTGAGATTCTCCATGCTCAGAAATGAAATGATGAAATATCCTTTAAAAGGGACTCATTGATTTTAATGGACATTGAATTAGTTTCCAAATGGACTGCGTGTATAAGATAAAGGAGAAGTTTAGTTCAAGTCTGGGGTTCATTCTTGAAATTCCTTGTGGCATCCTACTACATCTTTCAATGCTTAAGGGACTCGGTGTGAAACGCTTACAAATGCAACTAACATCATTTTCTTCCAGAGAGTATAAATTAAAGACATTATTTGAGAAATGAGGAGGTGTGACCGAGAAAGGGACACCTTGGTTCTTCATGCTGGACAAATGAAAAAATATACTGCCATTAAGTACAAATAACCAGAATAACTTGTATGATGGTTCTCTAACTGCTGAGTGAAATTGGAACTTCTCAGAGACAGTACATGAGTTTCCACACTAGACAAAAGTTGACATGCTGGTGGTAATGACGGAGAGTACAGTACTGGCTAAATCACTGGTCCACATCCGTTGTCTAGAAAACTTACAGGGTTTTTTCATTATTATGTCTCCCTCTCTTTTTCTCTCAGCTATCCAGAGCTCCTCCTGGGGAGAAGGAATTCCCTTAGCTTACATGAGAGGACACTCAGAAAAGAGCCAGACGTGATCAGTGCTCCATGACATCTTCTTACTTTGTATTCCATCCTGAGAAGTATTTTAGGGTATGATTTTTTAATAAATTAAAGCTTAATACAGACTTACTTTCATTTTACTCATCACAGTCACAGTCCAGGAAGTCTACAGCTGTTAAACTTTGCGACAGAATGGTAAAGTTAAAGCTAATCTTACTGGAAAAGGTTTAACTAGTAAAAGTTATTCTATTATGTATATATATTCATATAATTTATATGTTGAATATATATACATACACACACACACATATTCTTTTATTTCCTATTAGAGAATTTCAATTTGGGGGAAAATATAAAAACTAACATTAAAAAACACAGCCAAAAGTGTTTGGCTTTCAAATAAAAATTTTGGTCAAAAATTAAAAACACGTATTTGGGTTTGGATGAGAAAATGGAAAGTTCTTTACACTTTGGATCAAGACCTGACAAAATTCTGGACACATTACTGAGCAGAGAAAGAAGTAGAAGCAGATTGCAGGTGCTCCTGCCTCTGTTTGTGTGCCTTCACTCTCTGCAGTAGAAGAATTGCATGCAATAAAGCATGCACAAAGGTAATTTTCTTGTGACAAACCCAGAAATATGACAACAGGAGATTTGCAAATAATGAAGTGTGTAATAGCGAACAAAATTCTGTTGAGTATGTCTTTTGATTTAAATTGTTTGGATGCATACAGTTGCTTATGTTGCCCAAAGCAGACTCCTGACAGCCATTCTAGACAGGGAATATTACAGCATAAACTGTCAAGTTCTGTGAATGTTACCCGTTTTACTGCAAATCAGTGTCCCCGGTGAAAGATAAACATACAGTATTACAGAAGTCCTGCAGTTAGTAAAAAGCCTGTGTGGAAATGGTGCTCTCTTATGAATCAGCATCTTGGTTCAGGAGGGACCTTGAATCCCCTGGGAAGTTTAGGGTGAGTCTGTTCAAATTCTCAAGGCACGGCTGTCTAGCACACTGTCACTTTTGGACCATCAAGCAGAACGAATTGGCTCCTGAGTATAGCTGCAAAGTCCAGTGACTTAGATGCAATTTTATATTATGCTTAAAGCAAGCACGTACTTACCCTGCAGGGTGTGGACCAGGCTGGCTGGTCACCACTTCCAGTGCCCCTGTCCTGGCATGGCTTAATTTAATGGTATAGGAGCTGTGTTTCATTCTCCTTTGGGGACAGTAGAGCACAATGATCTCCCTCAGATGTCACACTCATCCCCTTTCCATCTACCGATTGATTTTGGATGGTCCTTTTCCAGACATTTCTGACAAAGGTCCCTTTAATGTATGACTTTAACACTCAAAACTTGGTCATATCCCATATGTCCATAACACTTGTCTTTCCAAGCCAGCTCCTGACCTCATTCTTGCCCCTTCTCTTCCAGCTTGAGGTACCCCTCTTCTTTTTCTCTCTGTCTTTTTGTTTTCTTCTTTTATAAGGAAGGCTGGGGGGATGAGTAGTAGCACAGGATTTCTGCTCCTACTGCTGGTGTCATTCCTCCCATCTCCCCATCCCACCAAGACTCTTCCACTGAGGGCAGAGTGATCTTACTGAGCCGAGATGCTGTTTTCTACCTCAGTTTCTTCTCTTCCCCCCACTCTCCCAGGTACCTTGCTGTGATCTAAAACTAAGAGAATCCTTGATCTACAGATGCCACATTGGAAACACTAATTTAGGGTCTAGCTGAGACTTTGAGAACATCTTTCCTCTCTAACTTCTCTCTTCATGACGGTAGCCACATTGGGTCAAACCAAGGGTTGCTCTACCTCTGTCTAGTTGACCTGACAAAGTGCAGGGATAGATTTTCAAGAAAAGGATGTTGGAAACATATAGAGTAATTCTTTTCCATTTCAGCCTCTGAGATTTATGCATTCAGCCAAAATGCCTGCCAAAAGCGGAGGCTGTATTTGCAACATCATGTTTGGAGGCATTCACGGACCTTTATTCATCTGTCTAATCCATTTCTAAATGCACTCATACTTTTGGCCACCACAGCCTCCTCCTACCAGGAGCTTTATAACTTCATTACTTGCTGAATGAAGGAAGGACTGGCTTTTGTTTGTTTCAAACTCTCAGCCACTATAACTTCATGGCTGAACAAAGCAAAATGTAAACCTGTTAACACGTGAGCATTGTCTTTAACAAAACCTGTTCTATGCATTTGTCCTTTGTTCCTGGGATCTCACATCTGAATAGTCACAGCATCCCCCACCCTTCTGACACCTCTCCTTGACCACATGTCCACAGCTAGGCACGTGCTCCCCAGCTGTCTGTCCAAGACACATATGCTAATTTGCCATCTGGATGTTACCAATAAAATATGAAATAGCTGAGTTCTACCTTCTACCTCCTCTAGGAGATACTAATCTGGGATTTTTCCTCTTTCTAGGCATCAACTTTGATAAAGCTTCTAGGACTGCAGTAGTCCCTGACATCTCTATCCCTCTTCCAGATGTGGCTGAAATAGGCCCATTATTTGCGGGCTGTTGTTATACGTGCAAACTTATGGAGAGAATAGCTGTCGGAGGCTTTTGTTAGGAATCACAGTTAAAAGTGATTGGCAAAATCAAATAACAAATAGAAGATTTTGAAAATGTTAAAACAGATAGTGTGGATCATTGTGAAGTTTTTAAATTGGAAATTTAGCAAAAGCAGTCCTTTTGCAGAAATGGTTTAAGTTATGATGGATTGGCATTTTCCAGAAAAACCTTAGGTGAAGCAATGCTCTACCAGCTTTATCAACAATTTACAGTAATATTGACTTTTCTCTGCTCATTCCAAAATCTCACTTGTCTGTCCACCTGAAGCGATATGTTCACAGCTGCATCTTTACCACATTTTTGTGGTAAATTCTTATTAATGTGTAAATTTTACTGTATCACATTCTCAGTAATGAGTACATGGGTACACTTAATCTTAGGGTAAGTACGTGATGACTGATAGAAAGGGGGTTTATTGTGAAACATATATGTATGCAAAGACTATCCAAGAGTATACATTAATGTGTATGTACTAACTAACTAATACTGAAGATTAAAATACTGTAACTAAACTCTAGACTTTTTTCCTAACAGAACAAGTAGTATCTTAAGGAAATAAAATATTGATATTTGTAATGTCTTTGAGGATGAAAACTGGCACTAATTTTCTTATGATTATTATTACACAAATGTAAAATTTCCACTTATCCCCCTTTTGCAGATAACGTCAGCTCTATCACACAAATACAGGAACTGGGGAATAGAGTGCAGTAATTCCCTTGCTGCCACAAGCAGAAATCTTTCCCTGACTGGTTTTCCTGCATCATTACTCTTATACCAAGTTTTCCAGTCAGCCTCTGTTGTTCTCCCCAGATAAGCAGGTCTATTCCCCTTTCCCACCAAGGATACAAATCAATTTTTTTCTGAATTGGACAGAAACCAGTATTTTCGTGGCTCTTCTGATGATTCAGACACCACAGACACCACAGTCACGCTATAAAATTCTGATCCTTCAGCTTCATCGCTAATGTCACTGACAACATTGACAGTGGAGTTAAGTTCACTGAGCAGTTCTAGGAAGGTTCACAGGGTCTTTGGCTCTGGGTCAAAAATGTCAGGTTTCTCTAGTACTAACATGACATGAACAGCAATTTTTTATTTGTCAGACAAGCAATGGCCTATGACTACTTAAGAAGAAAGGAGACAAGAAATTTTTATTCCATTACTTATGAGGTTAGGAGAGCAAATAAGGATGGCTGCAGAGAAGGTAGAAATATATAATGCTTTTTCTGCCTCAATTTTCAAAACAAAAGGTTAATTATGAGCACATATTTAAAATAAGTTTGAAGAGGATAGGGATAAAAACATGAAGAGTGAAATAACAGATTAAAACCAATTGATTCAGTTAAATTTATTCAAGCTGGAAGAACCTGGAGAAATGAGTTAATTAAAAGCTGAGCCAAAGCAATCTGAACTATTACTGTCTCTGAACTGTCACCCTAGAGAATGAATGTAGATGGTATGGTCCAAGAAGAACAGAGAGGACAAACATAGTATCTACCTTCAAAAAGGAGAAAGAAGAAGACCTGCAGAACTTAATGTCCATCAGCTTAGTTCCTATCTCAAAAGGTAATAGAATAAGCAATTGCAAACCAATTTACCATCACCGAGAGGATAGGAAAGTGATCAGAAGAAACTGATATAGGTTTATCAAAAACAAATAATCTCAAGTCAATCTAATTTCTTGCTTTGAAAAGTAACTAGCCTAATAAAGGGATAAAACCAGGCTCACTAGAGATAAGTCTGGGGGCAGCACACCGATGTTTGAGGGACGGTGTGCTAGTGAGGTCCTTCAGTCTGCAATCTCAGTGCAGGCAGGGGATGGAGATCCTTGCGGCAGCAAAGACACAGGGGTTATTGATGTGTTAGAAACCGTGGAAGCACCTGAGAATGATCACATAGGAATTAGGGTTTCTCCCCACAAAAAGGTGGCAGGATCAGTAGCCCAACTGAAGTGTATCTACACCCATGCATGCAACAAACAGGAGCTGGAAGCCATTATGCAGCAGGAAAACTATGATGTAGTTGCCATCACGCAAACGTGGTGGGATGACTCACACAACTGGAGTGCTGCAAACTCTTCAGAAGCGACAGGCAAGGGAGGAGAGATGGTGGGATACCACGGTATGTTAGGGAGCGTTTTGATAGTCTAGAGCTTAATGATGGTGACAGTAGCGTTGAGTGTTTATGGGTAAGAATCAG
>NW_009200810.1:26698-40317 GCF_000690835.1 Fulmarus glacialis | reverse complement strand
TAAACCACAACAAAGTACTTCCGAAAATTGTTGATAAAAATTGCAGTTAGAAATTACGCAGTTGAGAGAAGACAGAAAATAATCATGCTGTGATCTTAGAATTTGGTTCTTTGTTTAAGGAGGTGCAATGTCTTTCTGTTGCAAAAAGGCCACAAAGCACCATCTTCTAACCTTCTCAGGGCCTAAAAAGTGATGAACAATTACTGTCCTAAGTTATTAAACAGGCAGAACCAAGGAGGTCACAGAAAAAGAAAAGCTGGTTCCCTACGCATAGAGAGGACCTAACTTTTGATTATTAAATTATTAAAGTATTTAATTATTAAGTTGAAAGCTTGCAAGTTTTGAGTCCCTATAAACTATTAAACATCCAAATAATCACAGTGGGGGAAAAAAAAACATTATATATACATAGCTGACTCCAGATAGCTTTGCCCTAAATATACCAATGTATATTTATTGTAGCTCCTTAAAGTAAACTTTGAAGCAAGAACCAGAAAGAGCATTTGTCTGGTACAAAATACACAGCTATCAGAATAGCCATAAAGACAAACGCTTTCTGTAGTTAAATTTTAAAGTGTCTCCCATGTGCATTTCAATATGGAGTACACTGCAGTAAGATTCCAACATATTGTAACATAGCAGGCAACATGGCTAATCCTCGGCAAGCCTTGCAATGGGCTCAAATCCTGTGGTGAAATTCAAATGCAGTTTACCCTGGCTGAGACTCCATAATCAACATGCTGCAGTCCTCACTCACTTCTGTGTTTAAACATACCCAGGATAAATGCCAATCACTAACAAACCTAATCATTTATAACCCATTAATGTAAGTAAAACTCCCGCTGAAATGGGTTAGGCTAAAGTTTCATGCTACCAGACTGAATTTCTGGAGGTGGAGAGACAAGGCTGCCCAAACAAAGCGAACCAGAGGCCGGTAGATGGCTGTGTTTCACCACCCTCCACACCCGCCTCGCTTGCAAAACGATCCCTGGCCCCAAAAAGTGTCATCTACACCCGCCATCACCCCCTGCGCTGCCTGCGCTATGCAGAGAGGCAAATGTGTGCATTTTCCCCCGGGTGAACGAATGCATTTTATCCATATTAAGAAACAAACGTTCACACGCGCTTGTGTACATTGTAGAAATTGGAATCTAGAAAGTGCTTTATTCTTTTAAGTTCTTTCAAATATTTGCGTAGCATGGATTTTGACAGCGACTGCTCATGGTTCTGGATGGGCTGGATCTTGCTTTGTCAGAAACCATTTTAAAGCCCTTATGGAGCATGAATACAATTTTAGCAAATTTCCGTATGGATGTTTACATGTGTGTGAGAGAATTAATATCCAACATGTTTAAGATACTAAGACGGTGCTGCAGTAATGATTAGTTCAGAGCCCATCATTTTATACGCAAGGTTAGGATTGTTTTGATGAAAACAGAGGCAAGTTATTTGCAGGTTCTTTTCCAGGTAGGCTTGGGAAGCAATGTTCGGTGATGGTGAAGTTGTAATTTTGAGATTTTGGCCTTTATGTGGTTTAACAGATTTTGGAAACAGTGTATTGCTCTTTGAGGACATCAGATGGCACTGTGTGGTTGTCGGTAAGCCCAGAAGAAGCTACAGTCAGTAACAAGCCTATGTGAAATTCATACACGGAGGTGCTAGTAAAAAACTTGACTGTATTTGTGGCCTATATAGGGGATACGGGTCAACAATAATAGATGCCATAACTCTGTCGCATGGTAGGAATCCACATCCACTGGCTCCATTGCTTAATGTACAACTTTTAAGAGTAAGCCAGATTTTGAATTCCTCTCATAAATTGTGAGAAGGAAGGGGGAAGAAAATCTTCTGGCTTTAATTTTTATGCTGGATAAAGAAAAAAGTCACACAGTGAAAAACTAAATTAAAGAAGATAATTGTTTTCCTGTTCATGGTTCAAATGTAGGTCAGCCTGAGATTCAGTTTCCTTCAGTGACCTTAAATACTTAGATTTACTTTTATTATGCTAGTGCCATTAATGGTTCAAATGTAGGCCTGTGCTTCCCTCCCTGTAAGCAGATTTGTGCACCAGCATGGAGCACAGATGATGTGTAAAAGAAATGTGAAATTCATTCTTCTACTACCATCACCCTGAATTAATAGCATTCAGAGCTAATCCTGGAAGTCAGGGACGACAATGCGGAGTACATTTTTCCAATTTTCCATTATTTTTCTAGGATTTTTCTGATAGTCAGCTTCCTCTGATTGCTTAAAAAAGTACAAGCAAAGTATTTCACAGACCAGGGTTTTATTGTGAAATATATTACATTTTTGCTGTGTTTCCTTTAATGTCACTGTAAATAAGTTCCTGTCCAAACCAATACTATCAGCAGATACTGACAAATATTTTAGTTTATTGAGGCTCTGTCCTCTCAACTAATTACAAAATATTCAGCAAATATTTGAATTTATTACTTATCTCATTCCCACAAATTAGTGCATCTCTTTCTTTGTTTAACAAATGGAGTTCACTGCTCTTGCCCTCAAGGTAAAGCATACATTGCAATCTCTCCTTTGCAGACAGGCTGAAAACCAGCCTTTCCTAAGTGAATCAACAGTTGAAAATGATCTCTGTAAATCAGTAAGGGGAGAGAATTTGCCGTGTTGCATCTAATACCCCTATATAAGGCACAAACAACTCAAAGCTCAATAATGATGTTTAACTGATCCCAAGTCATGGCTTGGGGGTTTGTAGTATTTTAGTAGATTTTTAGCATGTTGAAGTATGACATCCTATGCTCTGGGACACAGAAAAACCTCAGTTGTGAAAATGCAATAATATATGTAATCTTCTGCACTGTATTGATTTTGTTCCTTTATAACACATTTCTGTTGTTTTTAGGAAATATGTTCTCTCTTAATTCCCTAACATTTGAATGAAGTTTAAATAAAATCTGAAATGTCTGAAAGTAAGTAAGCATTAAAAAGAAGGACTATAGGATTTTTAAAAAATAAGATAATAGCTCATTCAAACCATCAAACATCTGGCTCATGGACATGAGGTATTTTCAGAAGTACTGTAAAGATAAGGTGTCTTGATTTTTGGCCTTTTTGATTGTTAAATACTTTTGAAAATTTGTTTGTAATAATATTTGAAATCAAAATAAGAAGTATGTATTAAATGAAGGATGAATTAGCTACAAAAAACCCTTGGTTATTCTTTGCAGAAATCAAAGGGTCTTTTACATTGCTATATGCTGTAGAAAAAGTACTGGAAAAAGCGACCACCAGAACATGACTCACAAACCAAATGACTTTTAGCAATCACGCATCAGTGTAGTTTCCCTGCTTAGATTTAAAAAAAATAATATCCCATCATTAATTAAGATACATTCTAAAGTGAGTGAATTTTCTGTATTCACAGTGTGCATGCAGCAAAATATCCCATGAATTCTTTCCAAAATGGAAAGCCGTAGCTGACATGAAATACATAAATTTCATGCTTTTTGTCAGAAACAGAACCATTTCCAGCCTGTATTTGAACTGAAGCATAGCAAATATCTGTACTGGTTTCGTAAGTGACAAGAAACAAAAGCCTCTCCCATGCAGAGCAACTGAGAGCTGATTTTTGCTGACTCACAAATCCTCCAGGCATTTCACTTCAGGAAGGGTGAGGAAGAAGTCTGTTGCACAGAGTGGACTATTGGATTGGCAAAAATGTTGCCATTTACCTTTTGCCCAAGTTTTGAATATTGAAAGAGAAAGAGAAAGATGAGTTACAAAACCTTTTTTTTCATTTTCACTTTTTTGCTTCTGTTTGTAAACCAGTTGGTTTTGTAGCACACTAGGAGCATAACTTCAATACTAGACAGCTTTTTAGTCGTCTCTATTTCTCAGCCTAATTGTCACTCACCCATTGATTGACCTAGCGAAGGGGATTTTGCCTACTAATCTGTATAGCTTGCTAGTAGTACAAGCAGGGTAATGCATATTAATGATGGATAGCAAAGCGATGTAGGCAATTTTTTTTCAATATTTACTTTTTGGGGGGGGTTCAACATTTATTTTTGGCATTTATTTTTACATAAGAAAATCAACTTCTGGAGTATCTGAAAAAAAAAGCAAGTTCAAGTCAAGTCCACTGAACACTTTCAGTTAAAACAATAACAAAACCCCATTGGAAATGTTAAAATGGATCACTGTAGCATTTCCAAAACGGTATAGACTGCTTTTTCAAGTTAGATTCTTAAGGCATGTAAGTATGAGTCATAAGTTTAAAAAACAGTTGTTTTTCCAAGACAGCTGTAAGAATACTCTGATATTCAGGAACTAATTTACACGCACAAGCATATTTCCTCTGATTTGTATTTCTGAGGGAAGATTTACTATGAATAATGGGAAGGTGTTGGATAGTCTCCCAGTGGCTGTTTGACAAAAATACTAATCAAAATTGAGTTGAAGCAGACTCTTTAAAAGAAATAATGATTCACCTTTACTGTCTACTCAAAAATAAACAGCAAGAAAAAAGTAAACTGACTTTAAGAACTCTTCCTTCTGCCTGTGCTACACAAATCGTTCCTCATTTGTTACCAAATCAGCAAACAGACTTACTGGAAAGGAAAAAACCGGCCAGAAAATCAACACATTCAAATGATGTTGGACACGTCTCAGGGTACAACTAGGTCTCTAGCACATTTGTTTGGTAAATGGGTCAGCTATTTTGCAGCCAGGACCAACCAAGACAAAGTGGTATGTAAGGGAGGAAAACAACTACATAGCCATTCCACTGAGAATACATGTTGTTTTCAACTTAATGAAAAGCAGGAATAAGTTATTTCTAATTCATGCGAGGTGAAAACATAGAAGAAAAGAGAAGGAAGCAAAGATATGAAAGAACTAATTATTGAAGGCTAAATCATGACCATGTAATCAGTAAAGAAAACAAAAAAATTGTGAGTTTTAAATATTTACATCTTCTGCTAAGAAGTACAAGAGCTTGCAACCAGAAATACCACTATAAATGCAGTGTACAAATAATTGGTAATCATCAAAGCAATGTTTAATACCGATTCCTTCATTAACATAAATCTATACAGTGGTAATTTTGTGTTATCACTGTTAACTCTGAAAGAGTTTCAAACCTATATGTACTACTATTAGTGGTAAAAGGGGAGGGCATGTTCTTTACTCTGTTAAAGGATGAGGGATACCTGGATTGCGTTATGTGGTTCACCTCTCATGTCATGAACATTACGTGCCCATCTGCACTCTTGAGTGTACATCTGTGGTTGAAGCTGGGCCAGTTATTTTACGAAGTTCATGCCAGCAACCTACTCACGCTATATAATCTTATCTAAGGGAATCCTGGTGGTGCATAGCCACTGAAGTTGTACCTCCAGGATCCTCTGGACCCCGTGTCATGACCTGAAGCAGCAAGGCAAGCTCAAGCAGTGTGCGAGCAGCAGTGGCAAGGAGATTCACTGAGTTTCCTGAATCCATGTTAACAGCAATAATGAAGCAAAAATAGAAAACGCAAGAGCAGGTAGACTTTTACCCAGTTTTATTTACTTTATTTTCACTCATTAGGAAACAGAACTAACCATGTAAAAGGCGGAGCCATGTCCTATTTGTATCAGTAAGGACAACAGAAGCACGTTCAGCACATGACTCTTGAAGGTTATTAATGCCAGATTCGGAAGGGTAAACATCTAGCATTGGTCATCCTTTGGAAAGGGCTTTTGGCAGCCTGGCAGCTAACTCACTGGTCATCAGTACAGTTACTGGAAAGCTGACTCTTCCATGAACAGTGCTTCAGCTTCGCATAAGTGTCCCATAAATTTGATTTTTAGTGTCATAAATGCTCAGATTTCCTTCTGGCAATATGTGGCTGGATCCTCGAACATGATGGGAACCTTCTGGTTGACCAGATGAAAAGGTGATATACAGGTCAGGAACTCTCCATGTTTCAGGGCATAATTGTATCTAACTTTGTAGTAATACGACATCTAGCTTCTATAGAGTGCTTTTGTCCATGGATTTTAAACACCTATTAAGCAAAGTTGAAGCATGCTGTACAGAGGCGAGTCATTTGCCTGAAATCACAAAGCTGACCCCAGTAACAACAGACCTAGCAGTGAGCCCCAGTCCCACCATTCTTTTCATCATTTGGTCAAACATGTATTGAAGTCAAAAGCCTCATTCAGCTCTCCATCACACGGGATATTGTACAGACACAAAGGACGGTTTTCTCTGGAGAAGCCACAGGCTAAAGATCAGGTGCAGGGCATGAGTGGAAAGGTATTAATGCTATTAATACAGATAGTAAGCAGAAGCACATATATAAAATAATTTGGCTGGGATAAAGCCCGTAGCAGAAGAGGGAGCCTGTCACCAGTCTTGTAGGTGTATTGAATAAGGCAGATACTGACCACATTAGTTCCCCAGCAAGGAAGCTTTGATCAAAGTCGTTCAAATGGACTCCTGGAGTTGAAGGATAGGGAAGGTTCATGCTTTCATTGCCTGTGAGAAATACCACAGGCTTCTTTTCCAGATATGCTACTGCCCAACGTGACCTCATTCTGCCTCAGTTTTGTAATGTGCAGAAGAGGGAGAATGAAGTCGATTCTCTTTGCAAAGCACACTGAGATCTGTGGTGGGAAAGTGCTACATAACCACAGAATAGTATTTATTGTTTGGCTATTGGTAGTTGTTACACATAATTCAGATAGCTACTGTGGCTTTTCCTTGTGCTGTTTGAGTGAAACCCCTGCTAGTCCCCATCCCGAAACCATGGAGGAGTTTCCTTAACTTCTAGTTAACTAACTAGTGTTACTAGAAGTAGCGTCTCCATGCCTTGTCTCACCTTCCCACCTCCCCTGTGACCTCCTCCTGGCTGGACCAGAGATCAAGCGGGTAAGTGGGAAGCAGGTTCTGAAACTGGGAGGAGTAAGAGAGGTGTGCAAATTCTGGGAATCCACCTCACACCCCTACCCCACCTCTTCCCGCCACCTCCTGGTGCCCGCCCCCAGCTTCAGCCTGCTCCCTTAAACCGCTGCCACCCCACGCTGGGTGGAACATTTTCGGCTGCTGACTGCACGACTCGCACCGAGCAGTCGGCAGCGCCCGGTGGGACAGACATGGTGGTGCTGAGGTTAGGCAGCTGGGCTCCCCTGGGGCCTCTCCTCTCCCTGCTCTTCTCTACCAGCATGGCGGTAAGTGAAGAGACGGTGTTAGAAAACACGTCGGCGCGGGAAGCGCTGTCGGGGAAAATTCACTGAAAATGGTCTTCTTTCTTCTCTTCAGTACATCACTGCTACCAGAGAAAACTGCTGCATATTAGATGAACGATTTGTAAGTACCTGAACAATTTTCTGTTATCTTAGGAGTCTAATTGAGGCTTTCCTATGCTGATTATTAACTACCATTATCACTTGTAGCTTTATTTGATCTTCACTGTTATTTTCGATACTTACTAAATGCACTGTGCTTAAACCCGTTATCTATTAAAAGAGGAATACGCTTGGTAAAAATGTAGGGGAAGCTGCGCTGTTGACAAAAACATATATCCAGGAGAAGCTACAAGTAACAGCATGCACCATTTTCTTGCTATGTGTGTATATGTACACACAGTGTGAAACTAAACTGCCTCTGTAAATTCAAATACTGCAGACAAAGTGGCAAATGCCTGCCCTTTTTTATCCACGGTCGTTGGTATAAGTGGTGCCTGAAAGTTCCCCTGCCCAAATATTCTGCTCTCCTTTTTTTGCCCCTGAAACATTGCCAATTACTATTATTATTCTTTCCTCTTTAGGGTAGCTATTGCCCAACGACCTGTGGCATTGCAGATTTCTTTAATAAATACCATCTCACTATGGATAATGAACTGCAGGAAATGGAGAGAATTCTGCGGCAAATTACTAACTCCACAGGAACAGTAGAACATTTGATTCAACACATCCAAAGCCTCTATCCTCCAGAGAAGCAGACACTACCAAGTGAGAATATAAAAATAACTACACAACTGAAAAATATAATTTATGTAGTTTTCTTGGTTTTTAATTTGCCTAATTGCAATAATTTTATACCTTTGTCTGTTTTACAGATTCAATTGATGATTTTACTCAAAAGTCCAAGAAAATAATTGAAGAAATTATCAGATATGAAAACACTATTTTGTCTCATGAAAGTACTATACAGTAGGTATCTTCCACCTTTTATATCACTTGACAATCCAAATTGTTTTCTTTCTGTTCTTTTATCAAGGGCAGCTAAGGCTCCCTCAGAAAGATTTTTTGTGCTCATGTGGACCATTGTGCCCGCACTGTCATTAGTAGCTGCCTAGCAAGACACAGAAGGATCATAAGGATCTGATATTGCATTCTCTGCTCATCTGCATGAGCCATTAATTTGTGCAAGAAGTGCAAGATAAGAATGTCAGGAAGCATGGCGATATTTTTATTTATGTTTCTTTTGCTGTGCCAGCTGCTCCTAAAATTTTTTTCATGACCTTTGGAGATTTTATTAATATGAGTTTGTGTTGTAAAGCAGTGTGTGTGGAATATTTGTACGATCATTCACTCTGGCTAATTTTGCTGCATATATCCATGAAAATCAGCTCAGTTACATTGATATAAATCATAAGTTACTATAAACTCAGTGGTAGTCTTTTGTAAATTGACATTGAAAATAAAATTGAAAACATCATTAACTTTTCTAAATCTTAAGGATATGGTTTTTGACCTGAATGTAGAAAAATCTCCACTTCTATAACATTATATCAAAGATGATTTAGGCATTCTGACACTTGCAGGAGTTGATTTACACCATTTATGTTTTATAAATGCATCCATAATTAAAGAGGAATAATTTATCATTTACTTCAGGAGAACAAAGAAAAACTTCCCGTGGCGTTATATTCATACATTAATTACTGGTTTGAGTTCTGCTGATTAGAGTCAAGTCAAGTTTTGCATAAGATTAAGTGTGTGATTTCCCATTTTGGCTAGTTTTCTCAACTTAAATACCAGTGCTGATAGAGGCACCCCCTTTTACAGGGATGTGTGTAGCAACATCCTACATAGGTGAGGCATGTGTGCAGGGAAATGTCTATTACGTATTCAGAAACAGCTGAAACAGCAAGGCATTTTTATGTCTCTCTGTCCAGACAGTTGACAGATACACATATATTGAACAGCAACAGGATCACACAGCTGAAACAGAAGATTGCCCAGCTTGAGTCACACTGTCAGGAGCCATGCAGAGACACAGCTGAAATACAGGAGACAACTGGAAGAGGTGCGCAAAATGCTTCTTGTATGGTGGAGGGTTAATTCAGTTACAAGCATCGCCAGTTGGCATCACAGCGATGAGTTATTTGTGATCTTACGGGCCATAGGTTACTGCAAAGGTATGTAAGATTGCAAGTTATGAATCCAGTGCTTGGATCAATATAAGTGCTAGGTAGATGCTCTGCAAACAGGGCATTCAGATGGAACAGAGGTCTCGCTTGCTCCTTTGGCCTTTTTGGCCAAAATACGATTATCCCCAAATGTATGCTAAACACAAGGGACAAGAGGAGAGTTTCTATGGACATAAGACAAAGAGAAGGTAATTCATTATCACATTTCTACTGAGTCACCTGAAAAAAGTTTGATTATTCCATTAGCTCTAAAAATGCCATTTTTGTTGCTGTAGAAATTAATGCAATGACTGTATTTTACATTTAAGTTGCTTAAGCTGTATGTGAGACTAAATTCCTCCTCATCTTAACACAAGCCCTGTGACCTTTAGTAGGATTTTATGGCAATGACATTAAAGTCCGTGGATTAAATAGCTAACTTTGCAACAATGACATTTAGATGAATTGTATTTCTGGCACTAAGAAAGTTACAATATCAAATAAATGTGAGGATAGAGCTGTAGCTAGATTAATAATGATTCTATGAATATCTTTACTTCAGATTGTCAAGACGTTGCAAATAAAGGTGCCAGAAAAAGTGGTCTTTACTTCATCAAGCCTCAAAAAGCCAAGCAGTCATTCCTAGTCTACTGTGAGATTGACTCATACGGCAACGGCTGGACAGTATTACAGAGGGTATGCCACTTATATATTATTACCATGAGCAGGCTTATTGCATCAGCACTGTTTTTATTTACCCACAGAAGATACATAACTTGTTGATTGAGCTTTTTGGTTTTGTTTTTGTTTTTTCCCCAGAGACTGGACGGGAGTGAAGACTTCAGGAAAAATTGGGTTCAGTACAAGGAAGGATTTGGACATCTGTCTCCAGATGACACCACTGAGTTCTGGCTGGGCAATGAAAAGATTCATTTAATAACTACGCAGTCCACTCTGCCATACACCTTACGAATAGAACTGGAGGACTGGAGTGGCAAAAAAGGGTACTTGCACATGATGCTTCTGAAAATGGCAGCTTAAAACGTTCTGCTCCCATTTCTGTGTCAGTTTGTACAGCTCTCTGAAAAAATGATGAGCCCTTAGACCTGCTAACATGCATAGGACACTGCATTGGCACCTTGTGTGACTTGCTGCCAGGCACACGTGCGTGTCTGAAGGCCACGTGCTGGCAGCCCTAGTTTATTTGGCAGAAGGAATCTGTTTCTTCTCTTCAAGTTTCTTCACATCTTACGCATCTTAAGGATTAGATGATCATTGTAGGTCCCTTCCAACTCAACTATTCTATTCTATTCTATTCTATTCTATGTATTCCATTCTCCAGGAGGGCTTACTATCCTTGCTATTTCTTGAGACATCCACTCCTTCCTCCTACCAAGAATTTCCTCATGACCTACGTAAACCTAAGCATTATGAACCTGGGAGATATATACATGTGTGTTTATATAACATAGATCTTCCATACATCACTGAACACTCGTAGTTAGAAAACATGTCTGATGTTGGAGCACAAAAGTTGGTTGGATGTATGCCATTGAACTGAGGCACACAATCATGCAAAACTAATTCCTTTTCAAATGCTAGGATGCCATAAATGCCTTTTCTGCAGTGCAAACACCTATGTATTTTTCACTCGTGCATGTACTGGCAATGCAGCATGCTCATATGCACCGTTATCTTTTGTTAACAGCACTGCTGACTATGCTGTATTCAAAGTGGGAAGTGAAGACGACAAGTATCGACTGACTTACGCCTACTTTATTGGTGGTGAAGCCGGGGATGCCTTTGATGGCTTTGATTTTGGAGACGATCCAAGTGACAAATCCTTTACCTATCATAATGGCATGCGGTTCAGTACCTATGATAACGACAATGATAACTTTGCTGGCAACTGTGCTGAGCAAGATGGATCTGGATGGTGGATGAATAGATGTCATGCTGGCCACCTCAATGGCAAATATTATATAGGTAAAGTGTCTTCTAAATACCTATAACCCAGGACACCATGTTTCAGTGACAAAGAAAAATGGGTAGCTTTCATTGAGGATGTTTTGCCATCTGGTTTTTCCAAAGCTGGTGTAGCCCATTCTTTGCAATAACTGAAAACACCAGCAGTAGGAACTTGTGTCTGCTCTCCAGCCCAAAGTGGGAGAATTTGTCCTGAGAGAAGCAAATTAGGGGGAGAAGGGCAGTGAGTGGGGCCTGCCAGCACGCCCAGGGATGCTATGGAGGTGTTAGTACCAGAAAAATGGCATGGGCACATTTACTACTTTAGAAAGCAACTGTTTTGCTCCAACTGATATTTTTTAGATGGTGTGTACACATCGAAAGATTCTGGTCCATCTGGATATGACAATGGCATTATCTGGGCAACCTGGCATGACCGGTGGTACTCCATGAAGAAAACTGCAATGAAAATCATCCCATTCAACAGACTGTCAGTAGATGGACAGCAGCACAACTTAGGCAGCGCCAAACAGGTTCGACCACAGGGCCGAGGAGATATTTAAAATGACCACAGAACATAGTTATCATTTCAAACGCTGAGCATGGGCAGCTGAAGTGTTAAGCCCACTGCATCTTAGAGAAGTTGGCTTTGTTTACTGTTTTGTCACAGAAATATTTTTACTTTGATTTTAGTATACCTTCCACATTACTGTTTCTTTTAACAGATAGATAAATGGATAGTCGCGTGATCAGAAATAATTCCTTGCCTTCATGTGTTTTAAATGCTACATTTTTAATTTCCAACTAGTATAACTATGTATGAACACTATGAACATGTCATTGTAGCCTTATGTACTTCTTTCTTTAGAAGAACATTAAAATGCTCTTTTTTTTTTCTGTTGTAGGTTGGAGACTCGTAAAGGGACAATTTCACAAAGACTGATCTGAACAGGGAAAACAAGTCTTTTACCTCTTGGACACTGAACTTACCTAACATTACACAGTTCAGTTTTGACTATAAAACACCATTGACTGTAAAATGCCCAAGCCTCTTCCCTGAGCAGTGCTTACCTTTGTACATGGTTATTATTTTCTGTACAAATTCTCAATAAATTTTTGATTATTACAAAAAATCTGAACTTGTTTTCTGTGCTCTACTGTTGGCCAAGCAAAACAAAGTAAACTTTATGATGGTTGAAAGGTTACTGTGATCAAACCTGTTTGATTCAGTCATTCCTGAATTGCACGATAGTAGTTTCTGCTGTGTGTTTAGAGGCAAGTGTTGGAGCCTGTTTGATTCAGTCATTCCTGAATTGCATGACAGTAGTTTCTGCTGTGTGTTTAGAGGCTATCGGAGCTCTATTTCTCCATAAAATGGAGATAATTGGCTTGTTTCCAAAAGTTTTCATTCTGTTTTCTAATGAAATTGATTTGTGACATAAATCAAAGTACATTACATAGCAACTTGAAAGAGGCCTAGTTTACTGCTGAAGGCTACTTAACTGAGCTTATCATGAAGTAATGAATACATTTTCAATCAGGATGTGTTAGGAAGTATACTATCAATGACCAAGAACAGATATTTTACTCCAGAGCATACATATTAACAAGTTTCTCAGCTATTACTCAGAATAAAATTTTCGTTTGCTATATAGCACGTAGTATTACGCTGTACAACTATTATTTCTGAATACCCTCTTTTGATTCATAAATATTTAAAAATTAATCTAATGTATTTATTGCCATTGTCGGACCAAAAAATGTTAACATTTGCAGCATAAATACATTGTATTTTACTTGCATTTTCTTTTTCTAGATATGGTAATAATTTTCCACGTGAGCAAACTCACAGCACAGATCAAGAACAGCAAAGAGTTTGCAATGCTGTCTGAATGTACTCAGTCAGAATATCTGATGAGTGCATTTGAGGGGTGCGTTAGCAGATCAGTTTAGGTTTGTGGATGAATTGCTCAACAAAAAATACACGCAGAGCTAGAATAGAAATATATTTTTATATATAGAGAGATATATATCAAGTTGATATATTGAGAAGTGAAATATTAAATGTGTCTTGGTCTTTATTTTTAGCTGTTTTTACTTTATTAGCTATTTTATTTTAGCTTTTTATTGAGAGGCCAGAAGTTCACCTGGTATTTCTGAATAGCACATTCAAATGCTTTATTTTAAAGACAGAGAGACATTACACTAATAAGACAGATCTTAAAGGCAGTTTATGCTGCCTCAATGCTTTCCCAGTTTCGGTGCCCAGGTCTCTAGT
>NW_009200810.1:17566-26667 GCF_000690835.1 Fulmarus glacialis | reverse complement strand
TCTCTTTCCTTGGACCTGAGTCTCCATAGCATAACAAGCTGCTGTTCCTCTGCCATTTTTACTGAGGTTGTTTTGACTTAGGTCAAGTTTTACTCTTAAGCCAAAGTGTAAGAGGAAGGCAGGTTTCTTAGGAGTAGGGGAGAAGAAGCCATTGTTAGCATCGGGTCATCATGGGGTTAGCAACTGTTTGGGATGAGGAACAACACCTCCACGCCGCTGAACCAGTATATTTGCACGGCTCTGTTGCACCCATGCAACCAGCCATGCTGCACGGCTCACCGCCAGCCTTGACGCCCAATTCCTCACCATTTTCCTGAACAGTTTTGTGCCGTGAGGCCTCTCCCGTGGTTCCTTGTAGCTGAAGCAGTATGCATAGAGAGGCCTGTGGGAAGGATGCGAGCTGAGGGTTGATAAGCCCAGTCTGATCCTGGTTCTGCAAACAGCCACTTGAGTGGCGTTGGCCAAGTCCCTTCTGCTTTCTGTTTTCAGTTTACCCCACCTATGACGTGACTTTAAGGTTGTTATTATTTATATATTTGCAACATGGAATTAAAAAATATTCCTTTCATCTCTGTCACTTTGACTTCCGTATCCACACTCCTCTAGGTCTGAACTGTGATCTGCCTCTCCCTCTTTAGCTTTTGACTGCAATGATTTGTTTGATGACAATCTGCTGTAACTACACACATTTCACTGGTATGAGCTGGCATTTTATGGGTTGCTCACCAGAACTAAGATTGGCTTATTATTCCAGTTGATTTGTTGATTGGTGTCCTAAGGTCTCACAAATCATTTTGAACCTCTTTGGAGAGGAGTATCTGCTCAAGCGGTCGGGAGGGTCACAGCTATGCAATCCAAGAAGCCTGATCTTTCACAGAAGTCCTATACCAGAGCTCATCAGGGCGCCTGCAGGATCTCAGCCTGCAGTGATATTCTCTGGGCCCCGAAAGAAGACTGGCAAGATTCTTGCCCTTTGGAGATCCTTTCTGTTTCCAACCCTCTAACTATCAGAAAGGGGCCTGAAAAGATCTCCTATTTCTTCTCTTAGAGAGAGAGTAATAGTCTCAGCATTATTTTTTGCAAGTAAATACATTGCAATTTGACTCAATGCCCTTTTTTTGTATACTGAGAGGTCATATTTCTCTTTTCTAAATCAGTCTTTATCATACATGACCCTCAGACCATAGCCTGTGGTGAAAGTCGTCTGTGTTTAGGCAAG
This sequence comes from Fulmarus glacialis, assembly GCF_000690835.1. Lineage (NCBI taxonomy): Eukaryota > Metazoa > Chordata > Aves > Procellariiformes > Procellariidae > Fulmarus > Fulmarus glacialis. The sequence continues at coordinate 25,448 of NW_009200810.1, read as the reverse complement.
CCTGTCCCCCTTCGAGTTTATAAAAGTTCATTATAGGATTTGATGGCTACAATGAGTTTGCCTTTCTTTCATACCTTGTGCTTGCAGTCACTCTTCCAAAGACCACTGTAGCACAGAACAGAGGAACTGGGAACAGAAATACTTTTTTTTTTCATGCTCATTCCAAAGCAAAAAAAAAAAAAACAGAAGAAGTGGATGGCGAAGGGATAGAGGTAGAATGAGGCAAATAAGGTGGGCAGACTGGAGGACTTGCTGGGTACTTCAGTCCCTGGGACATTGCATGGGGAAAATGTGGGACCAGATGCTAGTAACGAATTCAAAACAGTGAAGTAGTCTGAGGAGCATATGAAGAAAAAGCAGAGCTGAGAGCTGGGGCTGAAGGAGAATGGAGTCTAAGCCAAGGTATCCAGAGGAGGGACAGGAATGAGCAGGTAAGAGGAGGAGAAGGCACCGCTTGGAAACTGGTGGTGGGGACTGGTGGTAGGACAGGAGACAGGGGCAGTGCTGCGCAAACAAGAGCTGGCTCACATCTAGGGCACACAAACCAGGATTAAATCCCAGGCTCCCCAGCTATTGCTGTGGCAGCCTGCCAAGAGCAGGGCAGCTGAAGCAGTAAACTGCACTTCTGTCCTTTGATCATGAATTAAAGTTAAATCCAAAGTTTATCTAGCTCTTGGCCTTTAGCCTTTCAAACAAACACAGGGAGAAGTGACTGGATGATTGCAACATGAAAGCAAAGGTACAGGCTGAAGGTCAGGCCCCGATTCAGCCCTCAGCGGGAAAGCCTGAGGAGCTCCTCCTTCACCCCAGCTTCACCTAGCCATCCTCTTCGCATGAAGCAGGAAACCCCTCTTATCTTACCTCACGTTTATGATCGGTTATCGGCTTTTTCCAGTCCCTCTAGCCTTGGTGGCCAAGTGTTACTTGGACCAGAGCTTAAGTTTTCTGCGTTTGAAGGTCACCAGAGAGCTGCGCTCTCCATCAGGGTGAGAGGAGGCCTGGCCCATGCCGCTGCCGTGCCCGGTGTTACGCTGGTAGCCGGTGCCTGGGACACCACCCAGCAAATTGTCGCATCCTCTGTTAGCATGGTTGAAAAGGCAGACATTCTTCTGCTTGATGTGCTCTGACAACTCTTGATTTTTAAGGCCTATTAAATTACAGAAATAATGTTCAGAGATTATTGAAGATCACAAAATCAAGCTCTTACAAATTGGGAAAAGCCATAACTAAGGTGACATGTCACATCACATCTGAATTATGAAGGATGCTTTAGTTGTTGCATAGGTTGTAACGCATGTAGTGAGTAAGACCGGGTGGGGCACAGTTGCCTCTTACTTACAGCTGATACCTTGCAGAATTAGGCACTATTCCTGCCCTCATCACCCGGTTCCTGTGGGACCAGAGGCAAGACACTCGGGTGCCTCCGAGCTGGCTGCTGGATGTTCCTCCTGAGCCCCAGTGCAGGCACAGGGCTGCAGCTGCCATCAGTGGGATCTGCACCTATGGTGTGCTCTGAAGACTCAGACTATCAAAATGGGTCCCCCAAATTAATAACTACTTTTTGACTTAACCTTCTCACCTGCCTTCTGCAGCTGTGAAAAGGGAAAAGTTGTGACCAGGGAAAGACTGTTTGTAAAGCGCTGGGATAGCTGAGTGATGAACACCGTAAGAGAACCCTTGAAGCTTTAAACAGTCTGCAGAGCATCATCATACAATGAAAAGAGTGTACAGCTGGGCAGCCGCTTGCCTGCAGAGCACCATCCATGCTCAGTGTGAGGAGGAAGGGGTTCGGTGGAAGAAACATCACACGTGATCCTGCGGTAAAGCAGAGTCCACGAGTGTACGCACAAGGAGAGCACATGAAGGTTGTACCTGCAATTCTGGTGTTCCCGAGCACGGAGGTCCTAAGGTTGTGATCTTTGAGCAGAGTTTTGTATCTATCGTGGAGGCTAAATTAAAATGGAGGCTAAATCGTGGAGGTCCTAAGATTGTGATCTTTGAGCAGAGTTTTGTATCTATCGTGGAGGCTAAATTAGAGCTTGTTGGTTTGAGTAGGAGACTATCCATGGAAAGTCCATATTTTGGATGAAGCCCATTTTACTCTGTTCTGTAAAATAATTAATCCTAATCCTGCAAGACTTCCTCTCATTGTGGTCTTCCCCTCCTTTAAGCATTTTATTGTCCTCTGTCCCCTTATTTTTATAATTCTTTCACAGAACTGCTGCAACAGAGTGAAAAAAATTGTATAGGGCTTGAAGTGGGGAAGCATCACCGATCTTACCCCTGCTGAAGTTAGCAGCTGAGCATTTTGGTGTGTAAGTATATTTATTATCTGCTTTGAGTTCAGGAGCTGCCTTACGGACATTTATCAACCAAACAACACAGCCATGGCTGGCTGATCTTCAAACTGAGCAAAGGTAATTTGTGGTCTGTTTGGACATTTGTCGCTGAAGTTAGTTGGGCTCTCTTGTTGCTTAAATCAGAAGTTTGTTGCATCATAGTATTACTGGCACTGCATGGGATTCAACAGAAGACTTTACAAAGCATGTTGCAGGGAACTGAAATAAACAAAACATCTGTTTCAGAATGTGCACAGATAAGATAAGATTAAACCTTAAATATAACAGAAACCCTTTGTCATGCAAAACCAGATCCTGGTGGTGTAGGTGTCAACGTAGCACCATCTTACTGAGCTCTTCTGCCACCTGAGGATATGACTCGCGATTAGTGATATTGGTATAAATTAAGTTAGGTTTAAGAGGGTTTTCCTATATAACAGAGGCATGAAATGCAAGGCCAGAAATGGGAGGAAACAAAGGGTCCAGTTCAACTGCAGTGAACTTTATGTGGAGAGGATTCAAGCCTCCTGAAGGCAGAAACAAGAGGAAAAGCAGAGGAAAGGAGGATAAGACAAAACCTGAGAGCCTGCTGGAATGGATCCAAAGCTAAAATCAGCTATTTTGAATTACATATGTTGTAAAATGCCAGAGTTGAGCTTAAACATGTCCCTCTAAAGCAGAATATGATAAGATGTTGCAACCTGTAGATGATGGAGAGTTTTGTGAATGTCAAGCCAAGAGAGAATTTCGTTCTTTCAACTGATTAGGCCCACATTTGCACAATTTCCTGCTCACTGCGGTGGCAACTTTTGAGATGGGCAGCATCTCTCAAATGTCTGACAGCCACGTACAACACTCCCAACAGTAAGGCTTGTTATAGAGCTCACGGCAGCAGCACATTATCATCAATTGCCACACACAAACTATACCCATTATACAAACATTTAAGGAGACACGACTCCTTAGGAAGGTTTAATTATGCTTAACATCTGTTCTGGGACATTTTCAAGTATCACTCGACTGTGCTCTTCATAAATATGTGTTCATTTCAAGTAAATCCTACTTGATAAAAAATTATAATATACCATTTGTGTGAGAGACAGCATAATGTCAAACACATCATGCATTATACAAACACCAGTGAGGTCTAGCTGTAAAAACTGATGTAAACTGGGCTCTGCACTCCTCAGAAATTAATTTCAGTTGATGACCACATGGTCACAGATAGACTGTATCAACCTTTCTCAGGCTAGTACTTGCTTTGGAAAGGCCAGTGGATTTCACAGCAGTGGAACACAGTCACACAGAAAGGGCAAACCAACGACTTCCTTCTTCAAATATCAAGTCTCTGATTATGCTAGCCAAATACCCATTGCACAGAGTATGTGTCTTCCAGCAGGTAAGTATTGCTGCATCCCGCTAGGTCCTGCATACACATTAGTTGAACATCCAGTTACAAGAAACCAAGCTTTAGACAGACTTTTTCCTGGAATAAATGGTGTTGCCCACATGTTGTTGTTGTACAAACTTACCTGGAGCAAATAACATCAGAAACTTGTGCAAGAGGCATTAGGTAATCACCTAAGGGGGAGGGGAGCATTTGGTATGTTTGGCTCCAAACAGAAGGGAGAATAATGATTAATCTCAGCTTCGCATTAAGGTTTAAATTGCACCAAAAAGCCCCTGAAGAGCATCGTCTCAGTCAGAGTTCTGCTTGCTCTTCTCCTGAAGATGATATCAGTGAGGATCCTCTGTGTGTTGCTGTGCCTCAACTTAGCCTGGGTATGAGTTTGCTTACTTGATTCTTTTCTGATATCTTTCTGTTTTGAAGAATGAGCATTAATTTAATGTTCATTCATTAGACAGATACATTGTGGCTGCCACCTAGCTTGTAAAATTCAATGCACACACATATGCACAAACTTACTGTAACCACTTCACTGCTGGACTTTCATCAGTAGTTCCTGAGTATCCAGCTCTCTAGTCTTGCTTAATTCAGTTTTGCTGAACCTGCCTGGCTTCAGGATCAACAAAGCAGATACATTAACATGAATTCATAGTGATTCACATGATTCATGTGATGCTGTAAGTCTTAAACCCAACTGACTGGATGCTAGTGGCTCCAGCCAGTCAGGAATTTTCATGTTTATTAGGGTGAATTCTATCTCCTTTGGATGGTACTTCAGAAGGATTTTCCACCTACAAATGACATACAATACCTTTATTACAAAATACACATTAAAAAAAAATTATTCCTGTGGCAGCAGCATCAGGTTAAACTAGAGCTAAGTAAGAATCAGTTTTTAGATAAGGAAAGTGATAGACTTGATTTTCAACTATGCTAATATAACCTTGCTCTTTTCTCATTTAGGTCTCAGCCCATAATCTTATGTTAGATTCTTTATGTTTCTTTTTGTGACTGTTTTTTGAAGAATGTGAATGTTTTAACAAATGACACAAATTATAGGGAGCAGATGTGACAAAACAGAAGCACTCATATTGGAGCTGTCGATGCTGAAAAGGCACAGTCCACCTAAAAGTAAAGTTTTTCTTTGTTACTTTTAAGAGGCACTCAGGATGAATCAAACCAGCATGAATCTGCTGATTTTAATAATGACATTCCAGTTCCCCAGGGCTGAGGTTCTGGCACTGGAGGCTAGAATTAGGAAAAATTTCTGTGCCTCAGAATTAATCATTAGTCATAATAATAATTAATCATTAATCTTTTCAAGCATTAATTATGCTGCTTGAAAAGAACTTAAGGTGTGCAGAGGAACCCAGTCAGACCTAATTACATCTCAAGCCCTAAAACAGGGCTTTCTTTTATGAAAAAAAATTATTTTCCAGTCCTTTACTGAGTGATAACACAGTAGGAATCCTTACAGTGTTCTGGCTTAGAATTAGCTTGTGTATGTGCACTTTTGCTTCTCAGGTTTGAAGAAAATCTCAGTATATTTATTTCTCTTCTTTCCATTAGCACAGTGGAATCCATCCATCGCTGACATTGTAATTTTTATTACAATATTATTAGCTTTCTTGCTCTTTATGCTAGCCAAAACAATGCTACAAGCTTACAGTTAGCAACTGAGATTAAAATCAGAAACGCTAATGGCAAAACTCTATTCATCTATATCTTTAAGCCAGTTTTGTGCAGACTAAAGGTGGTAGAATGAAATTAGAAATTTAGGAATATTGCAGCAAATGGAAATAGAACATGTGTTTTTTAAAGTATTTGCTTTTATTTAACCAATTTCAATCTAATTTCAAGTTAATTTTATATTTACACACAGAACACAAGATTTCTGTGGAATAATATTATAATAATACATCTTGAGCATCACCAGCTCCCTCCATAACAGCATTAATTTTAAGAGATGAAAAACTTTATTCCGACAAAACAAACAAAATCGTATCTTACAAGAAATGTCAGGAATAAAATCCTTGCACTGTTTGGTGTGATGCTTTCCAGACGGCGGCAATTGCCACACTTCAGCTATGCCACTGAGTGTTTGAGGACGTCAGCATTATGTTTCCGTTCTCTTGGCAGCTGTTTAGTTAATCTCGGTTTTGCTTTTCCCCTTTTTCCTCCTGGCAGGCACAAGATGGAGAGAGTACCTTTGAAAAGGAGGGTGCAGGGGTGCGCGGTCCCAGGATTGTGGAGCACATGTCCCAGTCCACCTGCCAGTATGAGAAGAACTGGCCCATCTGTGCAGACGACGACTGGGTGAGCAATGAGCTCCGGGGGCAAAAGCGGGGCCCGTCGGTAGGGCACTCACGGACCTCAGCCAGACCGCTACGACGGGTGCGAGGCAGCTAGCACGCGGCTGGGCTTTAGGTCTGAGGGAGGGCAGGTAACGCTTCACGTCGGGGCAGCCGGAGAGATCTCCTGCAGGAAAGAAAGAAAGAAAAAAATGAGGAGCAAGAAAGAGGGAGAAGAGAAGTTTGCAGGGGTGCAGAATCAGAAGAGAAAGCAAGTCTGGAAGAGAAAGATGAAATAAAAGAACGCTATTCCTAGAAAAAAATTCTTTTCAGAATTTGGATATTGCCACTTTGGGAGTTGGTAAGAGAAAGGCACGGGAAAGATGGATGTGCGACAAAGAAAAGAAATAACTAGAAATAACTTACTTTTTAGGAAGTCTGATGACAAAATGTTCAGTCAAAGATTCATAACGATTGGCTTTGTGTATAAGCTGTTAATTTGTCTCCCTCTCGCCTCTTGCATTTCAGCCTATCTCTATGCCACATTTATCTGATGAAATCTTGGCAGAGAGCTTTAGTCTGTAAGGACATTAAGCTTTTCCGAGGAAAATTTTGCTTAAATAAGTTGGCCTCTGACATCCTTGCTCAAACTGGACAACAAACTTTGCCTTACAATAGCCCTTTGGGAAATATAGAGAGATATATATAATTTCACCACTGAGGAACAGAGGAGAGGGAAAATTAAGGGTTTACTCGATCCTCCCTTTATGGCAGGTTTCTGAGTATGCGCTTCACTGATTCCGTCATACCAGTGTCAGAGGCATAGGAGGTAAAGGATCAGCCCTCAGGTGGCTTGCTCTAAATCACACAAGTCCTTGGCGAAGCCGTTGGATGAATAGGACAGGACATCTGAAAAGAACAAGGAGAACCTTGCCCTAATTTTTTCTAATGTGTTTTCAGCGTTGGCCAAAAGTCTGCAAACGTAATGTTAAAAAAAGGTTTACTCGTGAAGATTTTAACACAGCTATTTCCCTCTTCCAATCTTAGGGTACAAAATGTCCATCAGGCTGCAGAATGCAGGGACTGATTGATGAAACAGACCAGGATTATAGTCACAGAATAGACAAAATCAAGAAGCTGCTCGCAGAAAATCAAAACAACTATAAAAAATCCAATCGGATAATTGTGGAAACCATAAATGTACTAAAACCAAACCTGGACAGTGCTCAGCGTGAGTATCTCGCATCCAGTTTTATTATCCATTGCTGATTTTTTTTTTTTTTTTTGCACAGAAGCAATATGTAGTGAAAATACATGCTGCACTGGATCTTATTATCAAGAGCCAGAATAAACATAGTAATACAAGACTCTTAACTGCTAACTAGTAAAAACTAATGTAATTTTTACCTGCTCAGTACTATGAGAAATATGTTCTTAATTATACGTTTTAATTACGTATTTTAAAATACGCTATTCTTTTAGGAAAGAAAATCACACATGCATAGGTGACTGTGATGCATTTCTGTTACAGAGACTGATGAGACTTATGGTCACGTGTCAGGAGAACTGAGGCGGAGAATTGTGACATTAAAGCAGAGAGTCGTCACTCAAGTAAACAGAATTAAAGCTCTGCAGAGCAGCATCCAGGAACAGGTGCTGGAGATGAAGCGCTTGGAGGTAGGTAGCTGCTACCTCATTTCCATTCTTTCCAGGGCTTGGCTACAGAAAGAGGGTCTAACCGTTACACCGAACATGGCAAGCAGTGCTCCCTCTGGAAAGAAAACATGATGCAACGCTCACAGGATCTGACCTGCTGAGGCAAATCCCCAAATGAGATGCTTTCT
>NW_009200810.1:0-17535 GCF_000690835.1 Fulmarus glacialis | reverse complement strand
GTGTTTAGTTCCTGCTGTGTGGGAACCGGCGTGAGCTCAGGAGGACTCCTAGTCCCACCTGCTGCTTCTGCTCTCAGACAGGCAGCAAGGATGTTGTATCTGCTGATAACTGGCTCTGCATGAGGCGTTTCTCCTCCTGTAAGGAGTTGCTGAGCAGCTAGGAGGAGGGGGACGTGCCCTGTCCTTCCCCAGTGCTGCCACCGCTGCCCACAGCCCATGCTGTCATTAGAGCCTGCGTTCCCAGGTTGCAGCTGATTCCTCTGATGGTGATGCAAGAAAAAGTCCTGGCACAAACAACCGTTTTGCCCAAAAGCCCATTTTGATCCCTGGATCAGAGATGCGGCTTTTGGATCATTTGGGAAAGCGATGTTAACCCCAGGATGGCAGGTCTCACAGCAGGGCCACGACAAGCTCTGGGACAAGTCCAGTATCTTCCCCCCTCCTTGGAGGACCTGTTTCTGCCCCGGTCCCCAAGGAATGTGCCCAGCTCTGTAGCACTCCCGCCAAACCCAGGAAGACACCCCTATACCCCAAGAATAAAGGGAGCAGAGATTGGGAATGTGCTACAACATACTTCATGGAGCTCATGTGCACTGTGCTATTGCACCTGTCGTATTTACAGTGGAAATAAACCCAGGGATGATTTCACCAGCTGCAGGTGGGAGGTACAGGGCAGCTCCCACCTTTCCCCAGTCCAGTTAAAGGATCCACTTGCTTCAGAAAGCCAGCAAAGCTCCCTAACCAAATTATTTCTCTCTGTTTATGTAGGTGGACATTGATATTAAGTTAAGAGCTTGCAAAGGAACCTGTGCTAGAAGTTTTGATTACCAGCTGGACAAAGAAAGCTACGACAACATCCAGAAGCAGCTTACCCAAGCCAACTCCATCAACTTGCACCCAGAGCTTCAAACAGTCACCCTGAGCACACTGAAAATGAGGCCACTTAAGGACTCGAATGTTCCTGATCATTTTAAGCACAAGCCTCTGCCAGAAATGCAAGCTCTGAACATAGTTAATAACATCAGGCAGATGCAAGTGGTATTAGAAAGATCAGAAACAGACACGAACCCCTCCCGAGGCGACAGCTTGTATCACATGGCAGAATCGAGGGGGGATGGACCTTCACACACCAGCAAATTAGTTGCTCCTACTCATGGGAGAGAAACCCTTAGTCTGGGAGACAAAACCTCCTCCACTGTTCGTAGATGCACCAAAACTACCACCACAAAATTTGTCACTGGCCCTGATGGCCGTAGAGAAGAAGTAGTTGAAAAAATGGTTTCTTCTGATGGTTCAGACTGCTCCTATTTACAAGGAGCAGGAAATGCTGGAGGGGAAGGGAGCAGGTACCATGTTGGTGGGACAGATGACTTTCACAAGCTATACCCTGAGCTAGAGTCATTTTTTACCCCTGACTCTCCATCCACTGCTAGTAGGCACTTTGGTGGATCTAGCAGCATTTCAACTAGCAGCCACGTAGCTGGCACAGGCAGTAGTCACTTAAGTACTGGAGTATCCAGTCATTCAGGGACTTACGGTGGGAAGGACAAATTTGCAGACGTAGGAGAGGAGGAAGAAGATGACTTTGGAGGACTTCACCTTCAGCCATCTGGATTCCCATCGGGCAGTGCAAGTCACTCCAAGACTGTAGTGACCAGCGCCTCTTCTAGTTTCAATAAGGGAGGCTCCACTTTCGAAACCAAATCACTAAAGACCCGTGAAATAACTGAGCAGCTAGGTGGGGTGCAACATGATCAGAGTGCAGAGGATACCCCAGACTTTCAGGCACGCAGCTTGAGACCGTCACGAGTGAAGCAAAGGACAGCCAACACTGGGAAAGGTACACAGGCATCACAGAAGTAGTTACTGAGGTTGTGGAGCCAAACTCCATCCGTAGCCAAACTGACACATTGGTTTTAGATACCGCAGTACAACAGTGTGATGTTAAAATGCAAGCACTGTGTCTGTTTGTTGCCAGCTCGGAAACAAAAAGGAAAATATTTCATTAATACTCGGGTATTACATAGACAATTCACAATTTAAGAAGTATGTGAAGTTTTCTGAATTCTTTTTAATGTTGCCTGTCACTATACCTAGTGTAGTCCAAGACATATTTAACAATTTTGCTCAGACCTATTGGTACTTGGATTCCTCTGAACCTTTTATTAAATTTTGCTGATAACTCCTGTCAAACCAGATCAACTTTTTTTTTTAGACTGTGATGATATCCGCCAGAAACACACTTTTGGTGCCAAAAGTGGCATTTTCAAAATCAAGCCAGCGGGATCCAATAAGGTTTTGTCAGTTTATTGCGACCAAGAGACCACTTTGGGAGGATGGCTATTGATCCAACAGAGAATGGATGGATCAGTGAATTTTAACCGGACCTGGCAAGACTACAAGAGAGGTTTCGGCAGCGTGGATGGCAGAGGGCGAGGAGAGTTCTGGCTGGGCAATGAAAACATACACTTGCTGACTCAGAACGACACTCTCCTTCGGGTAGAGTTAGAGGACTGGGATGGAAATGCTGTGTATGCAGAGTATATCGTACAGGTAGGGTCTGAAGCAGAAGGGTACGCCCTTGCCGTGTCCTCCTACGAGGGGACCGCCGGGGATGCGCTGATCGCCGGCTGGCTGGAAGAGGGCACTGAATACACGTCCCATGCCCAGATGCGGGTCAGCACCTTCGACCGGGACCAGGACCGCTGGGAGGAGAGCTGTGCGGAGATATACGGGGGTGGCTGGTGGTACAACAGCTGCCAGGCAGCCAACCTCAATGGCATTTACTACCTGGGGGGCCACTACGACCCCAGGTACAACATTCCTTATGAGATCGAAAATGGTGTGGTCTGGCTGCCATTTAGAGCCTCTGACTATTCCCTCAAAATTGTTAGAATGAAAATCAGGCCCATAGAAACCCTGTAGAAAGACAGGCTTTTAACATACATGCTACAACTACAAGTTGAAAAGATTTTGTTTTATATCTATGTGCATGATGTACCTTTACGCTGTGAATTTGAAGGCAACTGGGCACATCTGTGGCTTAAAAAATAAACACTGATTAATTATCAACAAAACAGTTCTTTCATCTTATTTATAACTGACAAACCTTTTCAAGGAAATACTGATTTTAAAACCCTTTTTATATAAACTTTGTTTATGTCTTTGACTATGTCTTTGACTATGTCTATGTCTTTGGCAGCTCACACCTTGACTGGAGATAAAAATATTTATAATTTGAATTATTTTCTTTGTTTAAGAGTGCTAAAGAAGTAAAAGAATTTAGAAGTACGTTCACCACGAACTCCTGCCTCCACTAACATGAACTGTCAAAGTCTGATCGAGTTCGACAGTCACGCTTCTGGGCCGTCTCCTCTCACTTCCACTTCGAGGGGAGCACAACAGCGGTGGGAGTCAGTTCTCAGGCAGAGCCATGGGGGGGTCAGGTTCTCACTTTTGCCACACACCTACCATGGTGTACACTTCGATAAGCGATGCATACATTTTAGGACTGACTTTTAAGGATCTCCCGAGCTTTGATTTCACAAATATGGAGGTAGACCTTCCATCCTGTTGATGAATTCTAGGCAGTTTACCATGCATACTGTAGCTTCAAAATAAGACAGTTCATGATAATTTACCAAAATACAACTCCCAACACAGGCTATTATTTTCTAGTGACCACTAAAAGGTTATGACTGTAACCAGCACAAGCAAGATGGGGAGCACCTGGATGGCTATAGTATATATTTCCTTGGTTTAGAATGTTTCTCGGCACGTGTAAAGCAAGGATTCTTCTACACATAAGGGGTTTAAATCATCAACTTGCTGACAGTGTGTGGTAAGGATTTTTTAGCAAAAAGCTGGCTGCATGGAAAAACAGTTATATTGGTTAGACAATTACACAAGAACGTGCTGTATATATCTTTATATCTTATGACATAATTACACAAGTATTTACTTTGTTTAATATTTCTGTCCTTCTATTGAGAAACAAGCATGAGCAAACTTCCTTGCCTCCAGTCTCACAGGCCAGCATGTTTCATACCATTTCGCAATATCATCAAATACTGGCAAAGCATCTCACTTTTAGCCTTTTTTTCAGTGCTTCTCAAACACAGTCACTGTCTAACATTTTTGGAGAGTTTCGTGAACAGCAAAGACGCCTTTACAGCCACGTGCAGAGAAGCATCTGTGCTTTCGGAAAAGGCGCTTCTGCTTTACACCTTGTGTTTTTGTTCCCTAGCCTCAATGGAAGTCTGCCTGTGGGGATGCTGAACATTTGTGCTCATATAGTGAGATGCTGCCGTGATGTCTCCTCCTTGTCCTCCTGGGCTCCAACATTAAATCAACATGGGAATCCATCTACCGCTAGTGATCTGGGTCCCCTCCTTTGTGGAGGAAGGCAGTCCCCTCTGAGAGATGGTTGATTCTGCCTACCAGGGTTGGGAAGTCCTGTCTTTGGGACAACCTCTGCTCTTGGCTACAGAGGGAGCCTAGACCACTGCCTTCAATGAAATACCTAACCTCCACCTACCCTGTGATTGGAGTCACTAATTGCTCTAGTCCCACAATAGTGATTGTGTGAAAGACATACCAGCCAGGTCTTCTAATACTGTATTTTATTCTATGATAAAAGGATGTGGGATGGCGGAAAGGATATTGACAGCCACAGTATGTGAGCTGGCCCCAGGAAAGGGCATATTTTATCCAGTGTGCAGGATTTGAACTAAGTGACTGCTGACCTGCCCATTTGTTAGATACTATCTTTTCACTTTATTCCTTCTCAACTTGTTACACAGGTAGTTACCATACATTTATGATATAAAAGAAAATGACCATCCCTTATTTGGTGGAATGTGTTTGCTTCTCCCCGGATAATGCGTAAACACTTAGGAATCATGTGAAGAAAACTTTAGTTTTAAGGCTTTATTTAATTTTTAGAAAACATTTTAAAATAATCCTCTCCCTCTTCAAATGTGGTATAGAAGTCCTTTGTAAAAGAGTGAAACAAGTTGGGTTTTTAGGTTTTTTTATCAGCGTTATTTTATAGCAGTTACTTCTGTCTTGTGAACAAATGAAAAATGGAACAAAATACACTTGCAAGTTCGTCGCAAAAAATCAGTCAAATTTTGATTTACAGTTGACATAGCTTTTCACTTCAGGTCACAATATGCTCATACATACATATTTGGTTCTCATATGTAAAGACACGCCTGAGTACCGTGCCTAAAAAGAGAACCATGTACAAATATTAAAAGAAAATCCCTGATTCTGTACATTTTCATAATAGTTAATGTGGAAAGTATGGCCTGATTTTCATGCTCATCTTCTTCATTGAATACCATGACCCTTTCCAGTTCATCCATACAACACCATCATCTGTACCATGTTTTGCCATATCCCAGCTGTAGGTCCCTCCCCAGTAGTATCTGCCATTGGGGTTGGCTGAGTGGCAGCGGTTGTACCACCATCCACCACCATCTTCTTTGGAGCACTGTTTTCTTGGATCTGCAGTTAACCTGATGAGCGAAAAGAAGGTGTTAAGAGCGACAGATGAGCTGTAAGCAAACAGATCAACAGAGTACATACACCTGCCCCTGTACTGAAATTTTCAAACCATAATAAATGTCTAAAATCCTCGCTGAACTTTCTGTAAAAGACTGGCCATCACAAGTGTGTGCGACACAGTGCACTTGGAAGGTGAAGCAGCTAAGAAAAACAAGTCAAATTTTAGCTGCATCTCTTTTGGAATGTCATTTTAGTCTACCGATTGGTAACTACAATTACTTGCAGTTCATAATGATAACTGCAATATCAATGCAATGTAAAGATATAAACCAATGAGAACTGTACATCTTCCCTAATCTAAACAATTCCTTTATTCATAAATATGTAATCAGGTATTAAGATAAAGACATAGCACATAGTTTAGAGATACAGTGCTAAATCAAGTACTTTACAATTGAGCTCCTGTATTCTGAGCAGGCAGAATTTTATTTTTTAAATAGGACATGCTACCTGTCTCTTTCCTCAGGACCCATTATGTGTTACTGGAGTGAGTACCAATATTCCTACTTAAGCAAGACAGTGGTCCTCAGCACTGCCACCATCAGTCTCTGACAATGAATATATTGCATCCAGATTTGCTGATTTGTCTATGGTAACGCCATTCATGGCATCAATAAAACTCAGTGTGCTTGCTTCTTACTTGGCTGTGGAGCAGCACTGACCTAATACATAGTTTTACCTGCCCTTGGCTACATCAGGGGAACTGCATGGACATTCGGCTGGTAACTTGCAGGGATAAAACATATTTTAAGATACTACGACATGCTGTGAAAACTAACAGCAAATTAGAGAAATAATCTATATTCAGCTCTATTTTAAACTCTACTTTTATTTTAAATGTCTAATGCAAGTACGTACCATCCATCATGGTCTCTGTCATAAGTACTGAAGAACATGCCGTTGTGAATTGTCATTGTCCTGTTTTCTCCATGCACCTGTGAAGCTCCTTCCATCAGCGCGTTGCCTGCATTGCCTTTGTAGTTACTAACTGAAAGCTGATACTTGTTTCCTTCATTCTGTATGGTGAAACCTCCGTAATGAGCTGATACTTTATCGCCGTTCCAGTCCTCCATTTCAATTAAAACTTCAGTGGGCCCTATTTTGGTAAGCTGGCTGATCTTGTCATTGCCAAGCCAATATTCACCTGAGAAGTAACAAGTGAGAGCTCTGTGAAACAGACTTCACAACATACTTTGTCGCAACTTTATGATTTGCTTATAGGTCTGGCAAAGTGGATTAGTTAATTTTAAAAAATCAAAGAGCTTCAAGAAATATGAGAAAACAGTTTCAGTAAGAAGGGTTCTTCATCTTTCATGCTCGGCGTTTTACCTGGTGTATCACAGTAGTTCTTCCCTCCACTCTTTGCAACATTTCCAAATCCTTTTTTATATTGATCCCATACTCTTCCAAAATTAACACTGCCGTCCTGGCGGTTCTGAATCAAAGTCCAGCCTGCAGGAGCGACAGTATTTAGATTAAATTGCCCTTGAGACAGGAGCATGAAATGTTAAGATACAGCCCTTCTATCTTCATCTTAAAGCGAGCAGAGCATATGGCTTCCTTGCAGCAGGTCTGAGTTTTCACTGCTTACAAGCTCAGCCTTGCCGTTTTTACTCAGGCTACTCAAGTAGCGCCTTGCTTCATAAGGAAAGGTGGAAAAAGCAGAACTTGAAGGACTGCCCTGCTCTTTTGTCTAGTGCACAGTAGCATGGTAAGAAATGAGCCAGGCCCTCCTTGCCTGCCCACTCATACATTGCCCATTCTCGTCATAGTAAGATACGTTTTTATCTACCAATCCCATGCCAACAATTTATTTCCATTTTCGTTATAGAGGTACCCTACTGTGCATCTGAAGATGACTAGCAAGACTTTTCTGAACGAGTCAATCAGACTTAATTCTCAAGTAATTACAAAAGTTATAACTCCATACTAGTTTGTATAAAATGCAAATTACTATTATGAATTTTTTGTAGCATCCACGTTAATTAATATTTTAACAACATAATTATTTCACACTAACCTCCGTTATCTGTTTGCATGTCACAGTATACTCTGTATGGTCTGACGAAAGGATCTGGCTGGATGAGGTACATTTCAGATATCTCGCCTCCCTTTCTGATAATATCCTCACATTCTGCAAGAATAAACCGGAGAGTCCGTTATTGAAAGAGCATTGAACTTCTTCCACAATCTTCTTACCCTTCAGTAGGGTAAGGAACAATTTTAAAGATATATCTAATTCTACTTTCATTGTGATTTCTGTGATACATCATGTGAAAGAACCAGGGAAGAAAGAACAGTGCACCTGCATTGTTCTACTTTTCCAAATAGGAATTTCTAAAAGTTCAACCTGAGTGATGGAAGACGGTATACTTTTCAATGATTTTTTGAATTAGACAAGCTTGTGAAAGAAAAACCTTTCTTGAATGAAAAAAATCAAGGGTACAACTATGATAGTCGCAAATGTAACACCTCCACCTTACAAAGACCCTGAAGCACATATTTCTTTAAAATGCTACTGGCCACTAATGAAGACTGATATTGGGTAAGAGGATCTTTGGTCTGACCAGTACAGGCATCCATAAAAGTTTTTTCATTTAGGATCACCTTCCATCTTTTCTGCTATCCTAATCAATGACACGGGCTTCAGAGGAACGTTCACACCAATCAAATGATGCACCTATCAATTTGCACAGTGATATAAATGGGGGAAGAGAGGTCGTTATAGTTAAATGAGTACCTTTGCCTGAAACCACTGGAATGTTACAGGAAACAACACATGGGGAACGGCAGTAGTCCGCCTGGGTTGCAATGGCATTTTCCAGTTTTTGTATCTTTTTGTGTAAAGAATCCACAACTGCACGGAGGACCCTGAGGCTAGATGGGATGTTATTGTCCAGATTATCCTTTATATAATTATAATGCAATTCCACTTCTGTGTTGTACTGAGAAAGTATATCATCATTGTCTAGAAAAGCAAAGAGATGAAAAGCAGATTAGTTTTCAACATGTTTTCCAGTTATGAAGTAATGAAGAGCAATCTGTAAGCACAACTTGAGAACCCACTTCTTTCCTTAGCAGGGAGGAAGGATATGCATTTCTTTTGCTTACTTTTCCACAATGTGCAAAAACTACGCAGAGATTCTCAGGAAAGTGGTACACGTGTATTGTTATTTCTTTGCTAGCTAGTAGATTTATCAGTGGTGCTATATTCTGCCAAAGAACTATAATGAGCTTCTTTCCAGGGAGCCATGGTGCCAAGCCAGGAGCTGGGCATAAAGGGATTGGGTGGACATAGGAAAGCAGGTAAGGAGGAACACATGACCCTT
Source organism: Fulmarus glacialis (assembly GCF_000690835.1). Classification (NCBI taxonomy): domain Eukaryota; kingdom Metazoa; phylum Chordata; class Aves; order Procellariiformes; family Procellariidae; genus Fulmarus; species Fulmarus glacialis. The sequence goes on along the minus strand of NW_009200810.1, from coordinate 8,635 downwards.
ATGTTTAGGGGCCTCATATAACTCTTGCCTTAGTATGAGATCCATTCCTTTGCCTCTCTCAAAGGATTTTTTTAATTTAAGAGGACATGGTCATGGAAGCCTACTTTGCTAGATATTCCACTGTATTTTTAATTTTTTTGAGAAGTCCCATTAACAAGTAACAGTAGCAACGCCAATAGAACTGCAATACCATTTACACTAATAATTCACAGCAATAGCATACCTTTTCTTTGCTTTTGCCTCTTTGCCAATTTATCGTCTAGAACAGTCATGTATTCATAGAAGGTTGTAGAGGTTTCAGACAGTTTGCTCACTTTGTCCTTTAGATCACGAACAACTGATTTCACATTTTTTTCCTGTTTTACCAGTGTAGTTTGCAGCTCACATCCAGTTGGACACAGTACTCCCTTAAAAAAACAAAAAGGGCTGTGAATAAAAGTCAAGGTAAAATGTTTCTAATCCCATGAATGACCATACCTTTGAACACACTAAATAGTTAGTAATGTGAGACCAGATATTTAAGCATCTAGATAAGGACTCAAGACATTCAACTTCTACAAAGAAGCTGCAGTCTGAAGGGCAGGAAGGAGCCCTGATTCCCCCAGGAGGACTCTTTTGTTGAAGCTCTTGGGAGAAGCCCCCTCTCTTCGCACTTTTTTGGTCCACTATCTCCTTTTCACTTTCTGCACTGTTAAATGTTCTCTGTGTTAAGCCACCTGAACTATGATGAAAGCCTGACAGGAACTACCTGGTGCCTGTGCATGTTTATATCTACCCCTTTCCTCTTTCACTAGCCTCAGAGAATCAACCATGTTCTCTACACCTTGTTATATGTATCTCTCCTGAAATGGCCATACGATTTGTTAAAAAATTATCATCTCAAGAAGCTGAGCACCATTGCTTCTGCAACAAGCGCTGTCCTGTCAAGGACAACAGTGTTTTAAAAAGAGATGGGGAATTCTGAAATCCCGTGAGAACAAAAATACCCAGGCAGCAGTGGGACTCTACCACAATCATGTGTTCATTAAGCTTTAACAGACTTTGTTTGTGGGAAACCTCCACACTCAAATTTGCTCTCAGACACTAAGATGTCTCTCAGCATCCTTACAGCTTGCATTTCCCAGCAGAGAGCACAGCAGGGACACACTACTGCAAGGCAGCAAGGAGTATGCTAGATCTCAGCGTGCTTGCATGCTCTTCCATAAGACTGAGGGTAGGTTATAATCACAGTTTGAAACAAATTTTAAGAAAGACATGAGAGGTTATTATTTTGGTCCCTAGGTTTCCTTGAGAGTATCTGAAATTCAAGCCAGTGCTTGAGCAGAGCTTTTTTCCATCCTTCTTAATAGTTACCTATGCAAAGCAACAGGGAAAGCACAGGCTAAGCCACAGATACCTCCTTTCCTCATTTACGGTTCAAATCTCATCTCCCCATCTTCGCTGTAGGCTGTCTGACTGTGACTAATCCCATGGACTCTGTGGCATTACTCTTCTGAATGCCGTCCTACCAAACTCAAGCAAAAAGATGCAAAGTTGGGCTGCTTTAAGTGAACTACCGTCCCTCATTTGGCAAAGAAAACTCCATGTTGGGCACGCTAGAGGAAAAGGACAGTCTGATATCAGCTGCATCAACAGGTAGGCACCCACCAGCTCCTCCAGAGCGTGCTTGCAGCCGCCAGCGTCGGGGTAGATGATACGTTCTTTCTTGTCGCCCGGCTTCACCCGCTTTGGGGGCCGGGGCTGGTACCCGACTCCGCTGATGGGAGGTGCCACCGGTCGGAGCGTGGGGGCCACTTCCCGCCTTTTGTCCAGGGGTCGGTGGCCTCGAACCCCGAGCTGAGGGCTGTCGTCCTGCAAAGCCAGGGGGAGAGGAAACTCTTTGAATCTGGGGTTGCCATTGTAAAATGCTATGCACAGAGTGGAGGCATCCGTTCAGCACTCTAGTATTTTAAACAGCAAAGCAAACCATGGAATGGAACAAAAAAAGCAATAATGGAAATATTATACTGACATTATGAAAAAGTCATTGCTATGCCCTCGCTTGTAAGACTAGTCACACTCCCTCCACCTAGATATAGACAAACTAAAAAGCCTTCAAACCAAAGCAAAACAATATTTCAATAGTTTATTCTGACCAAGGAATAAAGTTTATATAGTTCAGAGCCACTAAGGACCATGAAACTTGAAGTAGTAGTATCTTAAAAAAAAAGTAATTAGACATTCTTGGGCTAAGAAGAATATTCATCACCACGTTATCAGTGTACCAATTTTTATTGGGCTACAGGAAAATTTGTAAGGTCTCAGAAAAACAGGCCACAGTCAAATACATCATCAGGTCTCGGGCCACAAGCCAGTTATTAACTGATGGAATTAGGAAAACCATTCAATGACATCTCTCAGGGTAGGTTTTTAGAGCTCCCTCTCATGCATACATTCCCCATCACTGCCAGAAACGAGAAAGTCTAAGAGGCTAGGCAAGGTTCCTAAGCAGTTGTTGAAACTAAACCATTTGAATTAATTGTTTGAACAACTGGAACATCTCCAATCCCAGTCAGACATAGCTACAAATAACAAATGTTTGTAAGGATCCAGGATCAGAGGCTTCAAGTAGTTTCAAAAGTAGGCAGCATACAAAACACAAAATTGCGGAAAATGATTTAGCCTAGTAGTCTTATTAGTAGTCGATGTACAGACACAAACGCTTAGATTGTATAACAGAAAAAAATCTCATTTCTGATCACCCTGACCTATTTAATTTTTGCAGGGATTTTCAAAATATAAAAAATGTACTGAGATTCTAAATTGTATTTCCCATTAAAATATTTTACTTAAACAAAACTGAATATAGGTTAAATTATTATTTTACATTGATCCTCGTTGTTTGCCTTTTTGTTTAACAGTGGTTACCTCCCTATTTCAAACGTAAAGCTATATGATCTGGCAGTTTTTTTCAATGTCTACTGAATCCATAGAAAATTTTTTACTGTCTTTGAGACAGGACAGGATTAATTACATATTTCTACTTATTTGCAGCTGACAAATTAATTGTCTTCAACATCATATGTCAACATTGCTAAATTAATATCCTTAAGTGAATTCAGCTAAATAACTAATCTTACCATCATACACTCTTCATTCCCCACCGAGAAAGAAAAGGAATAGGAAGAAATTATATCCAAAACTAGAAAATAACTATTGTGCAGTTACATATACACAAAGAAATAACACAGAGGTTATTTCTTTGAACACTTCAAGCGGCAAAAACCCATGCACTAGATCATTTTTCCCCACAGCTTCTACCTTAGCTAACTCACGTAAGCTGAGTAAGTCATGCATGCAATTAAATAAAATTAATAATTTTTACTATTATTATTATTATTATTATTATTAATTAGGATCAGTATTACAACCTCCTCGTCATAGTCAGTAGAGCCCTGGGATTTAACGGAGGAAACACAGAGCAGGCAGAGCAGGAGCAGTTTCATGGTGCTGGCTTGCTTGAGCAGCTGAGTGACCTTCTCCCACCAGCAGCTCTGACAGGGAGAGGTCCTCTCTGCTCCTATATATACAGGCGGCAACCCTCATTTCCCAGCTTGACAGTGATAGGACCAACCCTTCTGAGCGATCACTGTGTCTCCGTTAATATTCAACCTTTCTCTTCACTGCATGCCTGAATACATTTGTTGTTGAGCAATCTCTCTGGACAACTCTTATCTGCATGTCCCAGAGACCTCTGTTGATGCTGGCATCAAATAAATGTTTAAATCCTTATACGTACCTCCCGCTCAGATTACACAAGGTTACCGTTTCCTCAAATATCACAAGCGGAAAAAGGTGAACATCCAAAGAAAAGAAACATGGTCAGATGTCACAGCCTGTGACATCTCCTTTATTTTCTCCCTGCTGAAAATTGGAATGTTGCAGAAATGTCGTATTAAATTCAAATTAAACTCACAAGTTGTTACATTGTTCTAAATAGTTCTGATGGTGCCTGGACAGGTATGCGAGCCTTTGGGTCTCCTGAAGTGCAAGATAAAAAAAGAGTATATTAGTTCATTACTTTAATAATTTTGCGTGAAAACATTGTTTAGCTCTAATAAAACATCAGATTAATACTGTAAGCATAGAACAATGCTATTCCGTTACTTTAGAAATATGACATTGTAAATGAATTAAAATAATTAAATTTTACATATCAATTTGCTGTTTTCCTTTTTCAATACAAAAAAGTATATGTCATAAACATTTTTAAAATATTTTGAATAATCTTTTAAAAGATTATTAAAAGCATGAAGTTATTTGCAATCATACTGGAATACACAAACATGCTTTCTTATGCTTTATAAGAATATGGCATATCACTGCTCTCATATTAGCAGAGTTTTAACATTTCAGTGTCTGCATATCCTGTGATTTTCTTGTGCATTATAAATGATCATAATATACTGAATTAAATAAAACGTGCTAAGTGAGGGCCAGCATACTTTTCTGAAGTCATTCATATAAATGTCTGAAGACATTTAGAGATGCAAACCATGGGCTGAGGTTCCATTTTCAAAGATCAACTCGATGAAGCAGGAGATTTTGTGATAAACAGAGATGAGAACAGCTAAAATGGCTTGGTTTAGGCCTTTTTCCTGTATTCGTGCTGTTGTCAGAGTTCTTGTAAACTAAATGGAGATTCCCGAAATATGCAAACTGTTTAACCTGACTGGTTTAATTATTAAACAGCTTGGACCAAAATCAGCCGGGCTCAAGGAGCTCTTACTCCACTGAATTTGATGAGGACTTCACCAACGCTATTAGATTTGGAAGAACAAAAACCTCTCCCTACAGGCATTAAAGAAATCTGCCTAAGGCCAAAACTGACATCATTAACATGTTATTTCCACTTAGAGATGCTAGCCAAGATATTATCACTGATTCTGGGCATCTCTTAACCTTAAATGCAGTTTTACCCCCGTGTTACTCTGAGGGAAGTTCAGTCACCCTCATCTTATATATAAGGAAGGGACATAGTGATGCTGAACCCTTGCCCAGGGCTTACAGGTAGCTCATAGTAGAGTGGAAATAAAACAAGGTCTCACTAGTCCTGAGCTAGAAACTTACCCTTAAATTATCCTGGCTCAGTCCAAACAAATCTTAATTAAATGTACGCTATTTCTTCCAAATCCATTCTGAAACCATCACCATGTTCTGCAGTAACTTATGGTGTCCTTCTTCGGGCATTAAGTACTCTTCATCCCTCTATGAAGAAACATGGCTGCGCACCCTGAGCGCAGAGGGTGTCGGGGACCGGATGACGGGGGTTGGCGCGGGAGCCCCCAGTCCTGCTGCAGAGTCCCAGCACGGGAAACCCCCAGGCTTCACCTGCCTTCAGACGGGATTTCCCCTTCGAAACCCAGCCTTTGGCCCTCCCAGCTCCAGTACTTTTCATTGGCTTCCCCAAGAGAGTTGGGTGGTTGTGTCTCCCTGGGGATTTACCACGAACGACACGTGCATGACATGCCACAGCGGGTTTGCGGCTTTTTGCCTCAAACGAGCAGATGCCCCAGGCCGGGGATCCCGCGACCGCTCATCTGGCAAGCGGAGGCCTTGTCTACGCTGCAAAGGTTTTGCCTGGAGAGTTTTATCAGCAAAAAACCAGTCCAAATCTGGAACCGCATACGGAGCAATCTATACTGCCAAACATACGCATGTATAGAAAAACATTTTGGCAGCAGAACTTAATCTACGTTAGTTAGCACGCTGGTTATGAGATGTGATTTTTCTCTCATGCTTGCAGCCATTACAGTTAGGCTGACGCTTTCTAAGGATTGAATGAAGCCTTACGAACAACAACCAAAACCATGGCTTAAATTTCTTCTAAAAATGATATCAAAGAGGCTTTCTCTTCAAAACAGGACACCTGATCTTTTTTCCGTCATATTCCCTCCTCCAACTCATACGGTTAATGAGAAGCTGTTCCCGGACTTAACGTGGTAGTGGTGCCACAACACACCTGCTATGAGGAACTGTAATAATGGACCTGATGGTGTTCCAGGACATCCCTTTGTACAGTATTTTTGTACTGAAAAGGCACTTACTGGCAGAGGTGTGTGTTTTTAAGAACAACTATTTGCTTGCTGCCCCTTGTGTTTGTTGTGCCGACGTGCCCGCCAGTGGTACAGCCCTCTTTACACAAACCCCCGCCGGACAAGTCACGGTCGCCAGATCACGGCTTGTCAGAGCTGAATGTGCCCTTCGAGGCGGTCTTGGGAACAGAACCTTCTTGGGCCACGATGAGACACAGTGTTTACTAAATTAAATTTTAAAATAGCAGTTGATTTAGAAATGTCCTTTTAAACAACTAGTGGTATAATAGTGTCATATTATGAGAAGAATACTGTAAACTTAAATGTTCATCTCTGATGAACATCCTCATTTCTTGCTTTTACTGGTAACAAACATTACTTCAAAGGTTTCTCGTAAATGAGAATTAATGCTATCTTCTTGTTCTGGGAGCAAACAAGTTCTTAAACATCAATGAGTGGAGGTGTTAACTTTGGCATTAAAATAGCACTAAAAGCACATGCAACCTACTAGTCACCTTCTTCTAAGTAGTGATTTGCAAAAAATTACATAGTTTGTTATTTCCAGAATTGCAGATGTAGCTGACATGCAAGAAGACATCAAGTAGCTCCACTTAACAAAAAAATTAATAAAGTGCATATTCTAAATAATATTGCTGACATGATTTATTGAAGTTCTGGGACTAAATTTCATCTTAGACTAAATCTTCTAGAAAAAATGAAATCACTACAGAGATTAATTTGCCTTCTGGTTTTCTAAAGTATTACAAGGACACCAGGAAATAAGATGAGATTATGAATTTCTGAGGGGAATCTTTACTTGTAAAAAAATGAGAACAGCTACAGGGCTGGGGTGAACGCTAATAATGATAGTAATAAACAGCACATACAAGTGAAGTTTTCTTACAAAATATAAATGGAGAATTTTTTTCTTGGCATCTGTATTTCAAATTTGCTTTCCTTTAAAAAGGCAGTAAAAATAAGCGTGATTTCTTTCAACGGACAATAGAAAGGAAACAACTGTATCATGACACTTTATATGTTGCCAGAGATTAGCCCTTAAACCATTTCCACACATGAAATCCACCAGTTAGTCAACGGACCAGTCACAGGCACACATTACTCTGTGTGTAAACTTAAAAAAAAACCCTGTTTGAAATCCCTTGCCCCCAATATCTCCTTTTAAACCTTGTGTATCTTCAATCTAACCTCACCAGCCCTGGAGGACGCAACAGACTTGCCCCATTTTGACACACTGCCCCGTGGAGTTTGCACTCTTGGTTGCAATTTAAGCAAGGACAGACGATGCTCCCCCTCGTCGAGGTGCCATGCTGACCTTTACTGGAGGCTCTGAAACCCACTGGGGATCCCCAGCATCACCAGTGGGATTACCAAAATATGTCCTCATGTTAAACATGAAACCTGGCTGGCTTGGCTTGAAACCGAGCTGGCAATGCTCCTCTGCCGTTGGTGGCACAACGTAATGGACATCTCACCCCCACCTCAGCCCCAGACCAGCCACTTGGAGCACATTTCTAGCTATCACTGTGTCTCAAATAACTAAATATAAACCACCAGTGCAGCCACCAGAAATGATCCATCAGCTCTGGAAAAGAGAAGAGATGGTCATTATGTCAAGCCGGCAATTAGTGTGCCAGAAATAATCCCAGGCTAATGCCATCCTGTGGCTAATAAAGAGGACAGGTTTGAACCAATAGATGTTGCACTGGATTATTTTTAGCCCAAATCAGTTTGCAAACTGTTAACAGCTCAGGCACACAGACAGACATAGTAAGTGGCTGGTGCAGTGGTAAAGAAGAGCGACATGATGGTGGGGCTGCAAAAAATCTGCTTGCCAAACCCCAGCTTTAGCTCGAGAGGCCAAGACTTTCCGAATTTAAGAGCAGATGAGTGTATGTGAAGAAAGTAGGTGCCTATTTGCAATTTGCACGTATGCATTTGGTTATTCTGCTTATGAAGGCAAGCGAAAAATCTGCTGGAGTATCGGGATACATTTTGAAAAGAACTACAACCTCTGCCCTTTCGGAGCATGCACCTGGCGTGAGATGAGGGCTTGCCAGCTCGTTCACGCACAACTTCAGTCTTCATCAGAAGAGGATCCTGTGGACCTAAACTGAAGATACTTTTTCCAAAAAAACAGTTACCAGCATCCCACAGTTTTCTCTTGTTCAGAGGTTGCATTTGAGTCCTGGGACTATTTTTCCACATCCCCCTCATTTTGTGTGGTTCCCTCAACAGGCTTTACGCTTGAGAACTCACGAAGAAAACAACACTTCAAAGCGGTAGCTGCACGACCCAAAACAATTGCAAAGGCCAAGGATTTCTACGAAATCAGGCTGACCAGAGCATATTCAATCCCTCAGCGTGGGGAACCAGCGCATAGATGTCACCTACTCCCTCAGCGCTCTGGGGCAGGCTTAGTAAAACACCGGGCGCCTTTCAGAAAGCTGAATATTGCGCTCTTCTGGTCGGTTCGCGTCACTGCAGCCCTCTCGCCGCGAGGGACGGCGCTTGGGGGGGGACCGCCCGTAAGTGTCCCGCGT
>NW_009200809.1:0-18773 GCF_000690835.1 Fulmarus glacialis | reverse complement strand
CAACTTGGTATCATCTGCAAACTTACTGAAGGAAAGCTGCTATGCACTGCTACTGCTCACTGCTTATCTCTGTGGACGCATAACTTCTGTGCTGTAATTCAGCTCCAACAAAAAGTAGAGTGATCCCTTAACATACTTCAGATTACAGCAGGTGGCTAGGGCACTCTCCTGAGAAGAGTTTAGTTCAAATCCCTTTGGCTGACATGGATATAAATTCCCAGCCTTTCACACTCTACATATTTGGCTGAATCGCCCGTTTATTATGAAATACACAGGTGGGTGCATCACCTTTCCCAGACCTACTTTTATTTCCGCTATATTTTTCACACACTCCATTGCTTTTCAAAAAGACAAATGTAAGTATGTATAATGTATAAACCTTCATCTTTAACTGCTATTATTTTGACTGTTTTTCTCCTGACATAATTTGCTATTTTGTAAAAACTCATTATTTTCTGAATTGTTTTTTCATGTATGTTTGATCATTCATATTTAGGAATCAAGGTTGTTAAATGTAGTGGTCAGAAGTTTGAGACAAACTTGCTTAGGGGTAGTACCTCAACTGACAGTATGCTTGACTGCAGTCCAGCTATCACACTATTAATGCTTCAATAGATTTGTAATATTAAAATGTGATGGATTCTGTTTGGAAATTTTATCATGACATTCCTGATATGGAAGTTGGTATAAATATTTCTACTGTAAGTCCATTTAACTTGCATCATATAAAAGTACTATCATAAAGAGCTATGGGCCAAACTGAAATAACTAAGAAAGCAGTTGTATAGTATGGGGTTTGCAAGGCTGAAGTTCTGGAGAAGCATTTTTAAACACAGATTTTTTTTTCATCTTGGAAAAGGAAGAACTGAAAAGTTCTAGAAAAAGTAGAGATGATTCAAGGTCGCAAGCTAACTGGTTTACTTGTGTGTTTCATGTTCTTTGTCTAGCTGCATGCTAGAACATTACATTTCAACGAGGCTCCTCCTGCACCCATGTGACTCATAGGATTTCTATGAGCTATTCTAGCCACCAGTGTAAATAAACAAAGCACCAGGACTGAAGTTTTCCAGTCCAAGTGTGATCTGGACTGCTCCAGTACTACCAGAGGCTGAGCTTCATATTTCCTATTTCCAAGTGCTCTGTTTGTGTGTCATGGCCACACCAATAATGCAAAGTAAACCTCATATCTGAGCCTTCATAGCTCAGGTGGCAAGTCATCTGCTAAAGCACAATATAACAGAAAACTGAACTTGGCATGTGCTGAAGCGGTCATTTACATTAGACTGCCTTTTCCAGTGGAATTCTATAATGTACCGATCTATAACCACATGAGTGTTCCTGAGCATAAGAAGAAACAAAATAGAGCAAACAAAAAAATCCATCTTTCAGGAGATGCCAGTGTTGGTAGATGGTAAGAAGGCTGCAAAATTTCAGTAGGCGGCTGCAACTTATGCTATACAACAAGAAAAAATATGATTATTCAAAAAACTTTGAATGGCTCCTGAATAATTTTAACTTCTGACTGTTTGTTACAAGCAATGAGAAAGCAGTGAGTAACAATCCATTCACAAGGCCATTTTTACAGAAAAAGTTATTTTCAGAGCTGAACTGCACAGAGAATCAGAAATGTCCACGGGAACATTTGACTTGTGTGGTAAACAGTTTGTGAGATATTTATAATGCAAGTAAATTGTACATTTTGATTTCTTACTATTATTGTTATAGAAACCAGATCAGTATCCATTCTTTGTATCACTGCTGTAGCAGATGTGTACGAAAGCCGGTGACCTACCTAATCCACCCACAATATCTAAGATACCATGCCAAGTTTCAGAATGGTGTGGTTTGCAAATACTATTGCACTTTGTCATTTTATCATCATAACGTTTTAAAGGGAGAATTATACCAGACATGCTTTATGAGTCTGTTCTGGTGAATTAGCAATTGGTGTGATTCCCCATGGGCGTTAAAAGTAGCAAAATGTACTTACCACCTTGGCAAACAAGCCTGACATTTTGTAGAATGGGGCCTTCAAAATCCATGCATCCTCACTGCAAATTTTTTTTTTAGATTTAATTTATGCATTTTATATTGGTTTTGCACATAATATTCCACAGAATAGACATATTATCATATATCATCAGATTCAATTTTTTTAAACAGTGATGTAATAAATCATTGGAAGAAGCTAAAAAGGGATACTGCAACTTCTCCATCACTTTCACTCTTTAAACTGAGATTAAGTGTCAGTCTGTACTCTAATCCACAGTATTTCAACAATTTTATATAGGCAGATAGATATTAAAAAAATGTGCAAACGGTTGTAATATTATATATATGGTCTCAAGAAAATGATTCTGGAAATGTTGCTTTCCTTTACTGTCTTATTTTTCTTAAAAGTAATATTATTTTACAGGTTTCCCTACTTGACTTTCTGGGTTTCCTGTATTTTAAGGAGGAAGGAAGGGAATCAAACCCACAAGTAAAGACAAGTTTCTTCAACAGAATGTTGTCAGTCAACTTGCTCAAATCAAGGGTTCAAATTCCTTGGTCTTTTTATGCAGGATGTAAAAGCTAACAGTAGTGTCCTTTTAGATTTTTAATATGAGAAGCTTCTCTGAAAGATCTGGACAGTGCAGGTTTACTGCTTACCGTGCTAGCTATCAAGTTCCTTCAGAGAGAGAAACAATGGCTTGTGTCCCTTCCACAGTAATCAACTACAATTGTAAAGATGGAAGCAGTTGGCAGGATCGGTTAGCTGGTATGAGAGAGGATCAGTTAGATTCAGCATCATATCACCTAATTGTAGTTAAGCCCTGCTGGAACCAGTATTTATGTGTATCAAACTGACACGATGCTGAACTAAATTTGCTTTTTATTTGTTTTACAAAACCACTCTAACAGACTGTGTCCAGGTCTGGATGTAATAACATTGTTGACGAATCTGAAGAGAAAAATTCACATGCCCATAAATGGAATTACTTTCTGTTTATAAATACAACAGTAGAGATTGGGAACATGTTTGGGTTTGCCTCAGTCTTGTTAAATGGGAGTGATACTGGCCAAAACCTTTTTCTCTCTTCAGAAATCTGGGAATAACCCCTTTTCCTGACAAGCACATGTCCTGCCCTCCACCGCCATTATGTATTTTAAATAAATCCATTCATCCTTCTTCATCTGACGCTTACAATCTCACTAATTCCTTTGCATATAGGCTCTATAGATGTGACAGATGTCAAGCAATACCCACTGAAATCAGTGGAGTGCCTGTCACAGGGGACTCGGTTGCCCAAGCGCAGATCCCTAGTGCCAGGTGAGATGCCGTAGGGTGCCCTGAAAACCTCCAGTCACTGCCCCAGGAGGGCAGGAGTCTATCGTGGATTCATTGTTCCGCTGCAAACCCTACCACCCTCGGGCACTGAGGTCAACACTAGCTGCCTGTCTATAGACTACTGACGCCACCCTCTTTGATCAGTAAGGGGCCTTGGGGAACAGAATTTAAATATCATTTACTCTATGTGTGTGTCTTCTGCACACCTCTGTTGGAGCACTGCTGAATTTAGCGGAGTTTACATGTCTATGCAGCAAAACAGAATTTGTTTCGCTGCATTAAAATCGGTGTACGCTGTAAATCCCCAGAATCTCTTTGGCACAGCTCGTGAAGCTGTACGTCTCGAAGAATTGCTTCAGATCTGTGTCAAGGCTTCTGACTCAGAAACCCTCGTATAATCACAAAACTGTATAAATTTCAGATAAAATAATACATCCTGTTCCTGGAGGGTTTTTTGCCTAAATCACGTGTTTGTGATTGCAACTTTACAAATCAGCAACCTTGATATGTCTTTGAAAGTTTTCTGAAACTTGCAATACTAAGTCTTGGCGAGTGAGAACTTCATCATTCAGTTATTTTTACTTTCATCTTTTTTCTTAATGTCTTCTCTATGCCAGGTGCTCTCTAGTGTCCAGTTTTGTGTTTCAAAAGAGGAGCAGAGAGACTGATGATGCAACCAGCCCTGTAGATGTCGGTGTTCTTGGCAGACTCTAGTTGAACTTCTGCTGCAGATAGGAGTAGGTGGGACAACTCTCAAAACGGCCCCAACGGCAGACATGTGAGAGATGGAGATGCCTTCCAAGGTGAAAAGAAGAGGTGACGCAGTTGTATTCACATTAAGGCAGATAATGTTCCCTCAGAGACTGTCTATGGAGACATTCAGGAAAGTTCAGAAAGATTAACTATAGCTATAAAGTTAAATCTCATAAGTAGAATACAGAAATTAAGGGCAGGTTTGTTGAGCTGAAGGAGCACACAGGAAGGCGGGAGACTTGGCTTCTGTTTCTGCCTCTGGCACTGACCTTCTGCATGACGACCATGGTTGGCTGTTGTCAGTCTTCTCCTCTCAGCAAAAGTGTAATAAGTGTAATTTGCCTTCTCTGAAAACGGTTTGAGATCCACCTAATATTATTATTAAGTTATTGCTTTATGGATGTTGTTACTCAGAAATGGTTGTGCTTTGGAACTTTATGAGACGGCCCTGTCTCATTTAAGGCAGGAAAGACTGGAAACTAAAAGTCATCTTGTTTCTGAAGAAGGTGTTTACTTCTGGGTTTGTTGTCTGGGTTCCTTTTATAGATAATGGAGATTTCTGTGGCTCAGTTCATCTTCTCTGAAAGTAGATGCCCTGAAAACATCACATCAGTCATGTCCTAAAATTGCTTTTTTCTTTCCACTGACTATAAAGCACCTAGAAAGAGCAGCTTACAGCTGACATCAGACGTTAGGTGAAATGAATCCCACCTTCTGAATTAATCTATTTTCCAGGAAAAATTTGCTACTGTCTCTATTAACTCCCTAACTTGGTCCAAAAAATGCTGGGAGAAGATGGATAGTTGTTAATTTTAACTGTTTTGAAGTTGAACAGTGTTTGTCTTTTGAAATTTGTTTAATTATGTGATCAACCTCTTCTTCCTTCTGACCCCATGCAAATATATTAGCTATCCCACTGTGATAGATTTCTACGTGTTTCACTTATCCCTAAACCCAGGTAATGGTGGATTGCTTAGACATCAGAGGTAACATGGAAAGAGTACCAGAAAAAAAATTATTTTTTATTTCTTCTTCAGCATGATAGGACACTGGTAAAATGGACCAATGAAAAGTGCTACATTATTGTATCCAAGCTGTATCCAGGAGAGAGGTCCCTACAGTACTTAAAATTATAGTGCATATCATTATGTTGACAATGCTGGTTGTGAGGAGGTTCTTTCAAAACTTCCAGTGCTGGAGAGGGAAAATGCACCTTTCCACAGTGAATCATGGACAGATAAGTCATCTTATTCTCTGTAGTCTTTTTTCCTCCTGCTGTCATAGCATTTGCCTGGGGGCTGTCAGCAATGTTTTTGGCTGCAGTGCGGGACTCATGGTCACATGTCTGCAAACATATGTTTTCCCCTAGTGGCTGTATGACTTTACTCCCTTCTGCCGACATCTCAAAGCTCCACTGTCAATGGAAAGTGGAGGCTTCTCCTGTGTATTTTACCTATTGCTTCTATTATGTTGTCTCCTCAATGCAAAGGATTAGAGATGTTGCCAGAGGGAGATGTCAGTTTCTACCCTGGACAATCAGGCAAGCTGTAAAAGCAGAGGAGCCTCCCCAGAACTGCTAAATTTTTTTTATGCTCTGTGGTTCATCAGATTCTGATATTTATGCCACCAGTGTAAATCCAGTGCTGGTTTTTTTTATGCCATTTGAAATGATGTCATAGAGCTGACTTCTTTTGTCGGTTATGGTCTCATTTTTCTATTTATAGATACTGAGATATAACAGTTTTTAAAGAGAGCAGTAATAGTGCATTTGCAGCATATGCTATTGAAAAGGTTGCATTGCAGAGGTTCAGAAGCATGGAAAGAGCAAAAACAGCAGCCAAGCTCTCCAAAGAGAAAAGGTTAGCTAAAATTGCGAGTTCCTCTCACTGTGATATCTTGCCAACAAGTCACAGATGTACAACACATGAGCAAGTGAAAAAGTGATTATGAGGGTTATAATGGCAGCCCTGAATCCATAATGCATAATGCATTCATCCCAAGGTGCATTGTGCATCTGTTAAGGTATTTTCACTAGTAGTGTAAGAGCTTTAAGGCCATTTTCAGAACTGTTTAGCTCATTTGCAGTGTTTAATTGATATTTTATATTTTTGTCCTTATTACATTCTGACATTAAGCTATGACACAATGTATGAATGTATTATAGTGACAGTTGTTCCAGCTTCCATTTGTGATTCATCCCTTTGAGCCCTGTCATCATTTTTGCATATTTCTTTGTGCCCTCTTCTGCTTTTGCAGAGTCCCTGCGACACTAATTTGGCCCTAGCTAGGCATGGTAGTGTGTCTGAGTCTGGGCTTGTTTCCCTAGAGGCTCATATAAGCCAGAATGTGGCCTAAGGTCCTTTGCTGAGAAATAAAGTAATTTCTGTTCATTTCTATTTTTCCTCTTGTCATACGAGCAGCATTCTGCTCCAATTTGCCTTTGATCTCTCTGACACTCAAGTAACACCCAGACAGTTCCTCACTGAGCTTATTTCTTCCTTTACCAATTTTGTACAAAACAAAATCTGAGCTTATTCTTGATCTACAGCAGTGGGGGATGAGAAGAGATTCTGTCCCAGTGATCCATTTCCACCCTTAACTACCTAGGTGCTGCTCATGCTGATTTAAATGGTGGCTGAAGCTGGTCTTTTGACATCTGAATTTTAATTTCTTTTCCAACCCACCACATCTCCCTGTTGTATTTACAGAAAACACCACATCTTCCCCGCTGCCTTTGGCTTTGAGGCCTAAAACTTATCTTGCTTTCAAAATTAGTCTTTTTCTTTGTATTTCCTTTCTTTTTTTTTTAATACCGTGATCCCAAATTGCCACACACCCCATAGAGCCATTAATACCAATGACACACAAGAATAAAGTGGATGGGAAAAGTTGAGTTATTAGAGTGGCTTTTGCTTGGATTCAATATAAGGTACTCTACATATGGTGGAAGTTAGAGGAGACCCTGTCAGCACGATTAAGTCATTTGTAAGTGGGGAGAAAAATAAAGCTGTGTAATTCTCCATTTATCATCTCCCTGAGCTGTTCCTTCCCACAGCAGTGAGATCATCAGCACAAAGCCCTTTATCCTGTCCAGAACGATGCTTTCTGAGCTTGTTGCTAACCCCTTGTTTTAGTCCCCTCTGAGGTACAGCTTTTTTTTTTTCTCTCAGTCAATGTAGATTATGTTCACTGTTTCACACCTCTCAGCTTTATGATTTCCTTTAAAAATAACTCCAGCAGATATGTCAGCCATGATTTATTCTGTATAATATTATAACAAATTGCTTTCATGAGCTGATACTTTGCCAGACATTTCATGGCCTCCAGGCCTGAGTCCCTCTGTGTTTAGCCCACAGTGTAAAGCGGGCACCACTGAATTCACTACTGATAAGCACATGGGTAAAACCAGCACCTCTGAAAACAAAACAAGATCTTAAACTAACTTTTTGAAAGGTGATAAGTGATTTGGGGAATAAAATTTGAAGATGCATGAAATGCAACTTAAAGGAGTCATGCCCATGACAAAGGGCAAAAAGCCAAGTGTGAATTTATTTGGTGGAGTGAAGAAATATTAGCCTGTCCATCATTTAAGTTATCCAGTGAAGGATATGGTCCTGCATATCAGATACTGGAGAACATGACTGCAAAATCCCACTGCTGTTCCTGGATGTTAACATTACAGAGCCCCCACCTCTGCTTCTTTTCCATCAGCGAAACTCCTACTGACCTTGACAAGGGCGGGTTTGTGCTTTGGCAAGAGCTGCTTTGAACTATTTGAGTCTAATTTACCTTTTTTATTCCATCGCGTTGGAGGGCAAATAAGTACTTAGACATGTAGATAAAGCACCGCACTTACCAGCATAATAAAAATGATTGATTGATTGATTGATTGATAGATAAATTAATTAATACCTAATAACCAGAGGAGCTGTGGAGAGTTGTGCAGGCTAGAAGAGATCAATTTAAATGTTAAACACACAAGTGAGAAGGATGAGGTATAGTAGCGGTTTATAGGAACAAACGTACTGTGGTAAACAAGAACAGAGAGCAGAAAGAAAGGTGGATGAATGTCTTGAGACAAGCCAGGTGCACAAACACACATTTAGAAATTACAATTAAACAAATGTTTTCCTGAGCGTCTGAAATGTGGGGTCTATAAAGAAGACACAGGGCTAGGACAAAACTTGCAGTTCCCTTCGGTGTCTGGGGGCTTTGCATCTCAAAGCAAAGAACACCCACACAGCTGGTGGCATGGGCAGATGCGGCTCTGACAGCCCCTACAGAGAGTGCCTTCAAGTTTATTGTGTGATGAGGTCAGGTCTTTGCATTGAGTCACAGGTGGGCCATGACTGCGTCATGGTGCCGTAATGCACCTTTGGAGTAACCTGAGCACCCGTCTGGTCTTCTTTGCTACTGAGAGAACACAAGAGGAGGTGGTGAAGGGAAGAGTGTGAGAATTAATGGGATGACAGAAGATTCCCTTGGCCTTCCTCATAAGTTTGTTCCTCACTGGAAGCTCTTAGCTGCCAGAATGAGTATTAAGATTACCCATCTGAGACAGCCTGAGACCTACCTGAGGCAGTAACGTGTTATTTCTGCTCTATAGAGCGGGGGGATGCAGAAGGACGAAGGGTCCTTCAGTCCTATCAGTAAAGTCCTAACAGGTCCTAAAAGTAAAGTTATCTCTACCTTTAGAAACCTGCATTTCGCACTAAAAAGTTACTCGGTAAAACGCAGAAATAAGGATCGAATTGTTCCTTAAACATCTTTAAATACATAGTCATTAGTATCTGTCTTCCTTTTGCTCTTTACCATTGTTTAAATGATGCTCTCAGGTCCCAAGGTATAGAACATATTTTTAAAGAAACTCACAAGTTTGCTCCTCATTGTATCTTTATACAATATACAGTAACCTTATTTGCTCAAAAATTGTCCTATTAAAATACAGTGAATAACCTGAATAACCTCTGTGTGAACCCTGATCCTTATTATCTTGCAATTTCTGTTGCTCCAGAGCACTCCTCCTATCGTCTCTGTGACTAACAGCAGTTTCCTTTGAAACCTGCTCGGTTGCTTCGCTCTGTGTAGTCCTTTATTCCGGCAGAAAATGCACCTGTCCCCTACCATTTGCACAAACAGTGTGGAGCTGCCATCCGCGTGCAGCCTGCGCTGTGACTGAGGGATAAGGGTGGTCCCCCCGGCTCCGGCCGCCGGCTCAGGAGCACTCTCCCAAGTCCCACGGCCTTTCTCACCTCGGCTGGGAGGTGGAGAACACGGCAGAGTGTTCTCCGACGTGCTGGCAAAGCCCCTCGCTAATTTTACACCACCACCATCTCCCTCATAACACTAGAAAATTGTTCCAGGAAAAAAACATTGCCAGAAGAGCTTTTGCAGTAAAAGGCAGGCAGAATCTTATCCATCCATCAAGTCGGTTTGGAGGGGTTATTTCTCAGTAAGCTAACACTCTCGCTCTTTGTGAATGTGTCTGTGCTTCAATAGTTTTACCCCTATTTTCTGCTATGCTTATACCCCTTTTCTCGCTGAATCTTTGTTCTGGGACATCTTTACAGAACCTTTCCTATCTTTTCTCCCTGGAATATTTAAGCTGATGTCCACTAGCCTACTATATGCCAACATTTACCATGAGGAGTATCTTTCCTTCTGTATCTCTTAATCAAAAGAAAAAAAAAATAGATGGAATGAAAAGTGTGGAGGCCCAGAGTGACAGGGGAAGTCAAGTTAATTCCATTGTTTCAAAACACAGGAAAAAAGATGTGCCAAGTCCCAGTAAGACTCTTCTTTTGACGGTGCTGGTGGAGCACAACATACTGATGTTAAGATGTGGAAACAAATCCTGTCTCACAAACCTCATTTTGCTTTAAGCAGGAGCTGAGGAATTGGCCCCCTTCTCCCTACGCAGCTTTCATGAGTCTGGAATTGGCACAGCCTCAAGCTCCACTTCTAGTCCCAAAACAAGATTTTGAAAGCAACGTAGCCTTTTGGTTTTTCATCGTCAAGGAGACTGGGCCATTCCAAGACCCATTCCATAATAAATTACTACTAACTGCCAGCTGTTAACAAACTCAACATTGTCTCCCTTCTGTATAAACAGCTGTGTTACAAGAACGAAAGAAAAAGGAAGAGAGGAAAGGGCTTGTTACCGCCCCATGGTGCCAGTGAACTTTGTGTGCTCTGATTTGTGAAGAATTCAGTGATTGTGTTTTAATGGAACATGAAAGTATTGAAATAGGAAAGCGAGCAAGCATTGGATGACCCTCAATATTACGATATGATTTCTTGCTGCATGGAAGAGCTTGGACCCTGAGCTATATAGAAAAAACCCCTTGCAACCCCCAAGTACATATAGACTATGGCAGAATGCACTGCTCATTGGAATAACTCATTTGTCCTTTTAGTACTCAGAGTTTACAAGTTTGATAATGAAGTCTCTGGGAACAGTATCAATACAATCCATATACAGAATACTTCCACTGAAACTTTGCAGCAACAATCCATCAACATACTAGAGAAAAAAAGGTTCAGTGAGTCGCCTGTATACTTCAGTAACTCAGAATTGCTCAGCTCTAATGCAACACTTGGTTGCCAGGTCAATTTGGTAATAGTCATTGTGACAAAACACATTTACATATGTGCATCAGTGAACAAATTTAATGATGTTGGATAGCACAGTAATAAAAAGTTGTGCAAAATGTTTTGCTAGAGACTACAATGAGGTGGGCCAGGGATAAAGCATGAAAAGATTCAAGTACTGAAATTAAGCTTAAAAAAAAAAGGTTTGAAAACACAAACCTCTTTTGTGCCACTGGAAATGTAGTCTGCCGGCAAATCCAGACACAAAGCAAAGCATTTTGAGACACCGTCAAGGGTTTGTTAAAATATGGCTAGACACTGAAGCAAAGCCAATTTACACAGTACCAGTTGGCAAGCACAGAGGTGTTTATTCTGCTTGATAAGCATCTCCTTAGTAACTCTATGAGTCAATAAATTGGGTTGATGAGCAGCATGTGGGGGAAAAAACTTGAGTGCAATAATAGCGCAACGTGGAGAATGTTAACCAAATGTTAGGAATAGTAACTTGAAATCAAGGCTGCAGAGGTTGCTTTTTGCAGGGGGATTCAGGGTAAATACATGAAAGGTGACTAATGAGAAGTATGCAAGGGAAGATAATGGGCCAAATTAGCCTGCAGCTCACATCCATGTTTTTTTCCCTCTGCTTGCTCAAGTTAGATTCTGAATCGATTTTCCCTGTTTGACAGTCCTTTATTTGAATTGCTGTTGATTGAGTGCCATGTGAGTGGTACATGGGCAAAAATGAGGTCTTTGTTCAGGTGGGATACATCTGACCCATAGGCAAGATAACATTTGTAATTGTAACTTAAAGGACTTCTTTACATGCAAAGGCTAGTTTGGTTCCACTCCCCTAACAACTACTGTATTTGATACCATTTGCCAATGACAGACAAGGGGCAGGTAAGAGAAAGATTAATCATGGAAATCTTCATTCCTGAGGAAGTTGCATAGGAATCCCTACCACCACCAGGACAGGCCTTCATTGTTGATCACAAATCTATCAAAAGCTTGATTCTTGTTATATATCCCTCCCAACCCTTTACTTCTAGGCTAGCCTCTCTGGGGAAATTTCAGATGAGGTAACACTGCCTGAAATGATCAGCAATAGTAATAGGATAGGGAATGGAATTTTAAATTCCAGCCATATATTTAATAATCTCCATTGCTGTCTAAGGGAGCCAAGCATGTCTAAAGTCAAATGCAGAAGGTCTAATGCATAAGATGAATAGCCTATGAGGTCACAGAGAACAGTTATGATTATCTAGTCTGACCTTTTGAATAACTCAGATCCTGCAGTTTCACCTAATCATCCCTAACCAAACCCCTAACTTTCGCTTACACTATGACAGATATTTCAGAAACACATCCAGAACAGATTTAAAGAATTAAAGTGACAAAGACTCAATTGTATCATTAGTAAGCTGTTCCTGTGGTCAATTGTTAAAGCTGATTCACAGAAAATGTTGACAGAATCATGCCCCCAAGCAAAGTACACTCTGATGAAATCAAAGTGCTTCACAAAACATTGTAGGGTGGTGTGGTTTTCCTTCAGGTAAGAGAAGAGCTTCAGGCAGACACATTTAAATTCCTTATGTTTTGAAATGCCTTCACTAGAAATTCTGATTTTATATTACACTATACCAAAATGAAATAAAAACATTCCAACCTCCTGAATTATTCTTTACTAAGAAATTTGGATTCTTGGGCTTCATTCAGTCAAAATACAGGTATATATTAAAAAGAGATATTTTATACTCTCAGTTGCTCCAGCCATTTATTAATTACCCTCACAATTAAAATCTCTTAAAAACCAGGCTGAAGTTGGGCTGAATTGACTTCAGCTCTAGACAGAGGATGCTATTTTTTATGTAGTAGTGCGCCCGATGACCAGCTTTTACAATTTTCTTTATTTCTCCTTTGTGAACAAGTCAATTTTTTAATAGAACAGGCTGAGGTTCTCTAGACTTTCACCATGAAGTGTTTTTTTCTACACTTTTAATCCTTATGATGGCTTTTTTAAGCTCTTTCCAGTTTTCAGCATCCCTTCTAAACATGTGACTACGTTATTACAACAACCACTGAACTATTGGCAGTTTTTACATCCAGTGTATAGTCACTGCCATTAACTTCTAACAAGCCTCTTAGCTCTCTTCAGTAATGTATTAAGATTTATGTGATCAAACTTAGGGAGCATTGCATTTCATCCTAAGGATGTCTAAAATACAGTGGATGAATCATGCCCTAAAAGTGCTGATATTGAAAGGTAGGCGGGATTAATTCCTTTGCAAAGAAACCAACAGTCTGAATCAGTTATTGGCTCAGAGACACACAGTTTCTAAATCGTTTTTCTATTATACTCACAACAGTTTTCTTGCCTTTGTATAAATGGAAAACATATTCCAAGGTGAAAATGATGACTCATCCACCCATGAGAGTTTCTATCACTGATTTAAAATAATTTTTTTCTATGTCCAACACTGACTGTTGATAGAGTCATTCAGGCTAAACAGAGGTTAAATGGTGAAATTAGTATGGGAATTATATTTTAAACTCAAGTCTCATCAAAAAAAAAAAGTGATGGCAGGGGAATAAGTTTATGTATCATTGAAAATTGTGAAGACACTTCTAAGTTGCACCTGAACATTGAGTGGGCACAATAAATTCTTTGTCTTACTGTTGCTGCTGCTTCCCACTGTCGCAGTATTTTGCTTCCTGCATGTAGACACAGCATTTCTGCTTCACAGAAAAGACAGGCTTATTTCCCTGACTCATAAGACTTAAAAGGTTTGTCTTTAAAAGGGGTTTGTCCACTCCATTTTTGGTCTCCCTAATGAGGCAGTCAGTAAGCAATCAGGTTGGATGGTGAGTCAGGAAATTTGTGATTTGTCCTCATAGAATCACAGAAACATAGAATGGTTTGGGTTAGAAGGGACCTCTGAAGATCATCTAGTCCAACCCCCCTGCCATGGGCAGGGACATCTTTCACTAGATCAGGTTGCTCAAAGCCCCATTCAAGCTTACCTTGAACACATCCAATGATGGGGCATCCACAACTTTTCTGGGCAACTTGTTCCAGTGTCTCACCACACTCATTGTAAAAGATTTCTTCCCTATGTTCATTTTAAATCTAGCCTCTTTCAGGTTAAAACTGTTGCCCCTTGTCCTATCACTACAGGCCTTAGTAAAAAGTCTTTCTCTGTCTTTCTTGTAAGACCCCTTTAAGTACTGAAAGGCCACAATAAGGTGTCCCCGGAGCCTTCTATTCTTCAGGCTGAACAACCCCAACTCTCTCAGCCTGTCTTCATAGGAGAGACGTTCCATCCCCCTGATCATTTTTGTGGCCTCCGCTGGACCTGCTCCAACAGGTCCATGTCTTTCTTGTGCTGGGGACCCCAGAGCTGGATGCAGTACTCCAGGTGGGGTCTCACGAGAGCAGAGTAGGGGGAGAGAATCACCTCCCTCGACCTGCTGGTCACACTGCTTTTTATGCAGCCCAGGATATGATTGGCTTTCTGGGCTGCGAGAGCACATCGCTGGCTCATGTCCAAATTTTCATCCACCAGTATCCTCCAGTCCTTCTCGGCAGGTCTGCTCTCAATCCCTTCATCCCCCAGCCTGTATTGATAGCAGGGGTTGCCCTGCCCCTGATGCAGGACCTTGCACTTGGCCGTGTTGAACTTCATGAGGTTCACATGGACCCACTTCTCAAGCCTGTCAAGGTCCCTCTGGATGGCATCCCTTCTTGTCTCAAGTGAATCAACTGCACCACTCAGCTTGGTGTCATCTGCAAACTTGCTGAGGGTACACTCAATCCCACTATGTCATAAGATATTAAATTAAACAGTAACGGTCCCGATACGGACCCCTAGTATTGGTCCCAGTACAGACCCTTGAGGGACACCACTTCTTACTGGTTTCCACTTGGACATTGAGCCATTGACTGTAACTGGATGTGGCCATCCAGCCAATAAACTACTAAACTTCTCAGCTACGTCAGTGTCTTATGAAAGTCTCTAACTAAAGCACTTCATCACCCATTTAACTTCTCACCTTTTGTCTCTCACTATAAAGTCTGGAAACTGGGTCTGTTTCTTAACATGCAAGTGCTTAAAGCAACGGGACTTTCCTCTGGGGCCTCTAAATTTATAGAGGTGAAAAAGCAGGTAAATAGTGTTAACTGTTGACTGAGAACTCACTTTACAGACATAATGCTCTTAATTGTCAATAAAGGAAGAGTTGAGATCCCAGACTGAGTAACTTCTGTGCAGAGAATTCCTCCTGGTTTCAGTGAGACGTCTTCATCCCAGAGGGATTAGAAGACCAGATGTTTGGGCAGGATCTGAGCTGGCATCAAAAGGGTAAAAAGCTGTACAACTCACACTTATTTGTTCTATACAGTCAGCTTGTCTCCATCAAAATTAAAGCCTGTTCATATCACAAGAGAGTTATTACTTTGTTCCATGCAAAAAGGGCTATATTATGTAGTAATTATAGGAATACATTAAAAATATTTTAAATCTTTTAATCATTTCAAGTATGGAGGATAATTTATATCCTTCCATTTCATTTATTTAAAAATAACTTATTTTCAGGGATTTTTATTGTACTAAACATCTAATAAGTATGGAATGAAACCATCAGATCATTTGCTGTAGTGTATTATACTCTTCAACATCTATTTCACCCTAAGGCACGAATTAAATGGTGTCCCATGATAATATTTCTTCCTTCTTTGTTTATATAATCTCTTATGGTATTTTCTAAGTCTATCATTCCTGTTAGACCAGTATATTATTCTATTTTAGACAGAGAAGTTAATATTTTTCAATTTCTTGTAACAATATATCTTGATAAAGGAAATGAAAAATGTAATTTTTTTTCCTCTTTAATGAAAGACTGACTTTTATCCAAACTATACTAAGTTAAATTAAATTTATAGCTGAAAGTCCAGCATTTGCTATACTTTAGTAGATATTTCATGGAAAGCACTGTAGAAATAGGCATTAAAAGCCGGATTTCGATATACTGTTTGAAGTACCTTAAAGTATTAAAGATTATAACGATACCCAAATCTGGCAGGTATAACTCAGGACTTCTAGAAAAGCCAGACATTGCAAGAGGTGGAGCTGGGTGTGATGTCTTAGGGCATCTCAGGTGGCACTAGTCCTTACGTAAGTGTTGGCCCTCTGCTTTAGGATAAGCTGAGTTGCTCTCTACAGTCCATTGACTGTGTTAACTGAAACTTCATTAACTTTGACAAGAGACTAGATAGCTAATGGACAGGGAGACATCTACATTTAAATGACTTAATCTGCAAACTGAATTCTATCCTCAGCCAAAAATTGTTGTCTAGGCTTCCACTGATGCCAATGAAGTAGTATCTCCTTAGGTAATTCATCCAGTCTAGACCCCATGACTCACCTCCTACAGATGCCTTGTTTACTTATACCTACTTCAGTTTATGTATGTGCCATAGAAGCAATATGTAGTCATGTCAGCAGAAAAACCACATTTGACGGGAAATACCGTGTCTACCTTAAAAAATTTTCATTGCAACTGTGCCTAGTAGATGATCAGCAATATAGATATGCACTAAGATTCCCTCTATAGCTGTAATTCCACCCTTCTGTGACTTTGAATTATGATGCTGCCTTTTAATTAAGTAATCACATTTCAAAGGAGTCCTGTATCTTTTGGTGTGTTCTGAGGGACAGACACAAACAGAGCCTAGTTCTTCAGGGCAGTGTTTCTTAACTAAAAGACTATGATTTCTCTTTAGGCAATTCCCTACTCTTATTTTCTGCATTGCCTCTACATTTCCTCATAAATGAAACAAAAGATTTGTGAACAAATACTCTTGACTGTGCCACCTTATTGCTCTTGAAAAGGTTTTTTTTTTTTTAATTTTGAAATTTAAAAAGTTGTAAAAACATAAATGTTTTAAACTTTTCATCAATAATCATGAGGACTGATTCTTTCAGATCTACAGCACAGAGCTTTACTGCTTGAGTTAGCAGTGACTAGAAGCCATAAGACAGTTTAACTTTCCCTTTGTACGTGTCCTGGTTTTGGCTGGGATAGAGTTAATTTTCTTCCTAGTAGCTGGTGTAGAGGTGTGTTTTGGATTTAGTACAAGAGTAATGTTGATAACATACTGATGTTTTAGTTGTTGCTAAGTAGTGTTTACGCTAGTCAAGGACTTTTCGGCTTCCCATGCTCTGCCAGGTGCACAAGAAGGGAGGGAGCATAGCCAGGACAGCTGACCCAACTGGCCAACAGGGTATTCTATACCATGACATCATACTCAGTATATAAGCT
This sequence comes from Fulmarus glacialis, assembly GCF_000690835.1. Classification (NCBI taxonomy): domain Eukaryota; kingdom Metazoa; phylum Chordata; class Aves; order Procellariiformes; family Procellariidae; genus Fulmarus; species Fulmarus glacialis. The sequence goes on along the minus strand of NW_009200809.1, from coordinate 1,780 downwards.
GGGGGGTTGGCCGGGGAGGGGCGATTGCTGCTCAGGGACTCCCTGGGCATCAGTTGGCAGGCGGTGAGCAATTACATTGTGCATCACTTATTTTGCATATTCTAGTATAATCATCATCATCATCATCATTATTATTATTATTATTATTGTTATTATTTTCTCTTCCTTTTCTTTTAAACAGTCTTTATCTCAACCCACGAATTTTACTCTTTTTTTTCCGATTCTCTCCCCCATCCCACTGTGGGATGGGGAGTGAGCAAGTGGCTGTGTGGTGTTTGGCTGCCTGCTGGGTTAAACCACAACAGTGGGACATCCCCTAGCAAGAAAGGATATCTGGTGCAGGAGATTACAGTAGCAAACAACGGAAAGAAGGAGAAATTACTGGAAAATAGCTCAGTCTTTGCTTTTGTGAAATGGAGTAAACTTGGTTTTATTAATACATAAGCACTAAGGGAGGATAGAGCATGTGTAGTATTGTTCAGTGTGTGGTCCTGTCAGGCACAAAAAAATACTTTTAAGCATGAGTAAGCTACGCTTCCCAGAGGTTTACAGTTAGGGTAAATTTTGTTTTGTTTTGTTTCGTTTTATTTTTCAATAGCAGGGATAGAAAAGGCTTTTATTCTTCTGGCAGCCTCCAGCCAAAATTTCAGATCTTTTGGGGCATCTCTTTAAGTCATTATAATAATTTGTAAGCAGGAGAAAAGCATGATATTATCCTCTAACTTATCATAGGAAATGACTGCACAAATGTTATTTAAATGTTTCAGATAGAAGGTCCATCTGTGAATGACACCAATTTGGGAGAATGCCTAATTTTAGTTTAAATTATTAAGAAAATGAAAAAAAAAATTAATAGTTTATGTTAAGAAGTTGTAGGTGCTGATGTCTGTGCTGTTTACTGCAGTTTCAGTCCATCTCATATGAGATGTCTACCATGCCAGCATAATTCTTCTGAAGACGACAAGGTAGGTGGAGTATATATGTTTTGAAATTGATATGTGCTTTGTCACTCCTGAATCTAACAAGCCTGAAGCAGGAACTGAATCACACTGAACTGTACCTAACATACAATATTTCAGCTGTAGAAATATAACCATAGCCTTTTAGCATCTGCTTGGGTATAAGTAACAGAATTTGTAAGATTTGGTACTAAGGGGTAGCAGTGCATACTGAATGAATGCTATACAGTCTTATTGCACAGCAAATCTTGGAGCATTAACTTCTTTCCAATTGCTGCATCCTCATTTAAATCCACTGCTGCATACTGGGATTTTACACTCTGTAAGTGTCGCTGTTCTTTTATAGAAAACATCACACCAGTGTCAGATGCTCAGGATTGGTCCTGCAGGGAAATAAGTCATGCATGCAAATTCTTAAAGTTACAGTTTTCTGGAAAAGAGGGTTTCATTTCCCCATATTGCTTTTTGAGGGGTTTGCTGAGCCATTTTGCTAATGTCACATTGCTGCCTAAATCACCCAAGAAACTTAGACACGATGTCACCATTTGATCTTGGTAAGAGGCATCCACTTGCTCTGAGAATGGAGAATTAAGAAATGGCGTGGGGAAAGGGGAGGAAAATAACACAACAGCAGTTTGGAGTTTTGGAATATCCAGTCATTCTAATATGTGCAATACATACTTTAAAACAAACATGCTTCAAAGTTTTTTTTCTTAAAATACCAACTTAATTCTTGCTTCTCTGAAACCAGCTCCTCCTTTTCTCCCAGCTGTCTGTTTAAACCATCTATCATAGAACCGTAGAATCATAGAATCATTAAG
>NW_009200808.1:15517-32482 GCF_000690835.1 Fulmarus glacialis | reverse complement strand
CCCCTGCGGGTCGGGCAGTGACGGAGGGCTGCGGTCAGCTCATACAGCATGTCCGCTTCCATTCCGCGCTTCCTCGCCCCCGAACAGGCCTTTCTTTCTAGTGCCCAGGGATGAGACGAGCCGCTGCGAAGCGGGGTGTGCTGGTGCCTGCTGCCAGACCAAGCGGTGGCCCTGGGGAGACGAGGTCTGGCAACCTGCGGAGCCAGAGCTCTCCGTGGGGCCTCATCCCATATTGCATTTCTGCCGGGGAGAAGTCAGAGCGAGGAGGCGTAAACCAGGGTGTTGGAACAGTGAGTAAAAGCAGTTCCATTAGCTGACCCTTAGAGGTGCGTTTCTCAGTCTCTTATTCCCTTTTCCTGGTGTATTTCTGAAGAGGTTGCAGCCAGATGCCCCCTGAGCCTTCTCTTCTCCGGGCTAAACAGTCTCAGCTCTCTCAGCCTTTCCTCATGGGAGAAGTGATCCAGTCCCTTAATGGTCTTCCTGTCCCTTCTCTGGGCTCTCTCCAGTATGTCCATGTCTGTCTTGTCTCCCCCGCAGTGGACACAGTACTCCAGGTGTGGTCTCGCTAGTGCTGAGCAGAGGGGAAGGATCCCCTCGCTCAACCTGCCAGCAACACTCCTCCTAATGCAGCCCAGGATACCATTCACCTTCTTAGTGGTGAGGGCACATTGCTGGCTCATGGTCAACGTGGTGTCCACCAGGATCCCCAGGTCCTTTTCTGCCAAGCTGCTTTCCAAGCGGGCACCCAGCATGTCCTGGTGCCTGGTGGTGTTCTTCCCCGAGTGCAGGACTTTGCACTTCTCCTTGTTGTACTTCATGAAGTTCATGTTGGCCCATTTCTCCAGCCTCTGGAGGCCCCTCTGTATGGCAGCACAACCCTCTGGTGTATCAGCCGCTCCTCCGAGTTTGGTGTCATCAGCAAACTTGCTGAGGGTACACTGCCTCACCATGCAGATCATTAATGAAGATGTTAAACAGGACAGGACCCAGTACTGACCCCTCGGGAACACCACTAGTCCCTGGCCTCCAACTAGACTTTGGGCTGCTGATCACCACCCTCTGGGCCCAGACATTCCGCCGGTTTTCAGTCCACCTCGCTGTCTGCTCATTCAGCTTGTACATGGACAGCTTCTCTATGAAGATCTTGTGGGAAACAGTGTCAAAGGCCTTCCTGAAGTCCAGGTAGACAACAGCCATTGCACTCCCCTCATCTACCAGGCCAGTCATTTAGTTGTAGAAGGTTATCAAGCTGGTGAAGCATGACTTCCCCTCAGTGAAGGCATGCTGGCCAGTCCTGATGACTTTCTTGTCCTTCGTGTGCCTGGAAGTGGTTTCTAGAAGTCGATGCTCCATTACCTTCCCAGGGACCATGTGAGGCTGACTAGCCTGTAGTTCCCTGGGTCCTCCTGCTTTCCCCTGTTGAAGATAGGAGTGGCATTTGCTTTCTTCCAGTCTTTGGGCACTTCTACCAATTGCCATGGTGGATCAAAGAGTACTGAGAGTGGCCTTGTGATGACATCTGCCAGCTCCTTCAGCACTCATGGGTGCATCCCATCAGGGCCCACGGACTTATGTATGTCTATTCCCTGACCTGATCCTCTTCCACCAAGGGTATGTATTCCGTGCTCCATGGTCTCCCCCTGGTCTCTGGAACCTGGGATTCCTGAAGGCTGGTCTTGCTGGTAAAGACTGAGGCAAAGGTGGCATTCAGTACTTCAGCCTTTTTCATGTCCTGTGTCCCTCACATCATTCAGCAATGGGCCCACATTTTTCCTATCCTTTCTTTTGTCATCCATGTACTTGTAGTAGCCCTTCTTGCTGTATTTGACATCCCTGGCCAGATTAAATTCCTTTCGGGGTTTGGCTTTCATAACTTTGTCCTTGAATGCTCAGACAATGCCTCTGTATTCCTCCCAGGCTACCTGCCCTTGCTTCCACCCTCTGTATGCTTCTTTTATGTGTTTCAAGTTGGCCAGGAGCCCCTTGTTCATCTACACAGGCCTCCTGGCATTTTTGCCTGACTTCATATTCATTGTGATGGAGCTCTCTTGAACTTGGAGGAGGTGACTGTTGAATATTAACCAGTTTTCTTGGGCTCCTCTTCCCTCCAGGGCCTTCATATCAGGAGTCTTCCAAGCAGATCTTTGAAGAGGCTGGAGTCCTCCTGAAGTCCAGGGTTGTGAGCTTGCTTTTCACCCTTCTCCATCCCCTCAGGATCGTGAACTCCACTATCTCATGGTCACCGCAGGCAAGTCTGCACCTTCACATTCCCAACAAGCCCTTTGTTGTTGGTGAGTTTGAGGTCCAGCAGAGCATCTCTCCTTGTTGGCTCCTCTATCAATTGGAGGAGGAAATTATTGTCAATGAAATCTAGGAACCTCCGGGACTGCTTATGTCCTGCTGTGTTTTCCCTCTGGCAGATATTGGCATGGTTGAAGTCCTCCATGAGGACCAGGGCCTGTGAACGTGAGGCTGCTTTTAATTTGAAAGACTTTCAAGATGTGCTCCTCTCTGTGGCAGTGCCTGTGAAGAGAACAACAAGGTGAGTTCTTTAGAGCAACTGTCTGTTTTTCAAGTTTAAATGCACTAGTGTTTCTGTTATGCATTTAGTGATTGACGCAAATAAATGTAGAAGAATTTCCTTACTGTATCAAATGATATTGCAGTGTTGTGTGTCACAGTGTTGTGACACCTGGCTGAAACAGCTGGGTGTGTTCTGTCTTTGGTTAAATGGCAACTGTCATGTGTAAGATATTTTTAGATGCTCTTGTGCATTCGGAATTTTTTTTGGCTCTACTTCAGACACAGAATGGGAAGAGTATCGAACAGAGACCAAGAAGGGCAAGGAAGAAGATGTCACGTTGCATGATGTAAGCACTAAGGTGCTGGTGTTTGTGCTATTTAGCGACCCGCTTCTCTGTTTCATTGCACTGTACTTTTGATTTTGGTAGTAGCAGTTAACGTTGTAATGTTAAGGCAGTAAAAGTCAGCTGATCTAGGACTGCTCACTCCATGCAGGAGGGGAAGATGAGTTTATTTTAAAACAAAACCCATTTCACTAACACTCTTATACTCTAGGCATACAGATGCATACGTCCACAATTTGGGCATCAAGGCATGTGCCTAGGTTGTCTGCCCAGCATTGTTTGCAGTAATATGAGAAACAAAGGATGCTGCTAATTGATGTTAGGGTCATCTGTCTCCTTGCCTGGTGTCTTATGGATCCACTTTGGTTCTTGCCATCACCTCCTTACAGTTTCAGCTGTTGGGTGTTACTTGTTTTCTCGACCTGAGTAGCCTGAGAAGCTGCATGTAGACATCGATGGCACTTGGGTCAGCAGGTCATGAGATCCCAGCACACCTACCAGTTGTGTAGCCCTTCTACCATTCTTTCTAGTGGTTCCCTTGTGGAATTCCCAGTGATTGCCCATTCACACCCATCTTAATGCTTCCAAGACAATCTCTACACAGTGTGTAGTGCTATTCTTTTCCTTCCCTCGTTCAATCCTGAGGAGAACAGGGACAACAGAAGTGCCAGTGGTCTGATCATCTCTGCTGTTCAGCCATGGAAATCAGAAGGCTCTTCAAAGGAGTAGGGTTCTCCCGTTCCTACTTGGTCCCCACAGCCCTTCTGCTGAAGACACTCTCCCACTCATGGATACAAAAAGTCCTCATGGCCTTCTCCTCAGCCTCTTTCCACGCATCTCTTGTAAGGGAGGTGCTATCTCACAAACATTTGTAATGATCTTTTGTCTTCAGTACTACTCTGGCTTTTGCTTCTGGCATGAGGCAAGCCAGGAAGGAGCTGGGATTCTTGCCTTCCTGTTCGTCTTTGCTGCTGTGTCACTCCCCAGAGTTACCCCTGCTTGTTTGTGCATTTGTGTGAGCTGTCTGGACAAAGACTGTCCCGTTTGCTGCTTGTGGCTGAGGACTTACCTCAGTGAGGCTTGCTGTAGTCTTGTATTCTTGTCTTGAATTATTACTCATTTAAACTTAGGTCCTTGAGGAAGCTCTTCTGTGTGCGCAGTGAGAAGAATAGGTATTAACAGCAAAGTCTTCCCTGAATTAATTCTCACTCAAGTTGTATTTACCCTTTGAGCTGTTCAGTAAAATCTCTAGCTTATGACTTCGCTTATATGCATGTGAATTTAAACAAAATTCTTGTAACTTCATTCTGGTTTAAAGCCATTCATAAGGTTCTGAAACTCTGCTCTAAAATGGAAAACAATCTCCTACATCTTCTGGCTGTGGGAGCTACAACTTCAAGCAACAGTAACAAAAGCTGTAGTAGAGTTGCTGTATTGCTGCTGTTCTCTATTCTTAAATAGGAGACTATTGCTAGTTTTTATTCTGTGAAAAGCTTAGTACCTGCTGACCAGGTGAACTGTTGATCAGCTTACAACTGTACTGGTCTGCCAGTAAATCTACAGGAGGTGATTCTGACATCAGCCATTGTTTCTTCTAACTTCCAATAGCCTGAAAAGAGTTTAGTTATGATGCTTGGAGAAATCGATCTTTATTGATCTCCTAGTTCATGGAGAAATGAAAACTGGCACTTCACCTAGCCTACCTTTTTTTTATATCCATCAGGTCCTGGCCTTGCAAGGGGTGTGGATTTGTGTGCCTGGTTAGGTGAAATCATGCTGGAAGTTCTTCTGCCAAGTGAATCAAAGACCTGATGAACTTGCGCTTTTCCCCTAAAATATCAATGGTTTTCAGTTTTTCAATAGCCGTATGAATTTAGATCAGCTTAAACTGAATCACCAGGTGTTCCTGTGCTCAGCTATTTATCTAGCATTACCCTACAGAAGAGGTGTGGTTTTAGTTTTGGCTCATTTAGGAGCTGATCTTCTTGTGTAGATGGCTAAGCTAGTTGTAGTTAAACCACAGGTTATTCTTAACTGGTGATACATACACCTTGTTGAACCAGCAGGCTCGTGGGCCTTAGTTTGAAGGAAGATTTCTTGTTCTGTGCTTATTGCACCTTGGCACACTGCAAAGGAGTGGTGTTTGGGTCTATGGGAATGGGTGGGACCTGCTGGATTCCTAGTAAATGTGGACTGCATTTAGCTTAATGTCCCTGAATTAAACCAGACTGATTGCATGTGGTTTTCTTTCTCGGCTCCAATCTAACCTACCTCTTCAGTGCTAATGACCAAGAGACCATGAACTATTTTCCAGATGCCAGTGGCTGCAAATTAGCTGAGGGCATCACTTAGGTGATGCTGCAGATGGTCAGTGATAAGGGATGTGTACTTGCATGATGGTGCTTTCATGAAAGTTTTATGATCTTCCCACTTCAAAACCCTTCTTTTTTGCAGAAATTTTAAGATGGCATTTCTTATTCTTGGGTTTGGACTGGAATTTGGTGAAGGTTTCCTAACCAAATTGTGATTTTGCTGTGCTGGGAGGCTGCTTTGGAGTAGGAGAGGTAAAAGGTGTAATCTTTAAAGCTAATCTTTAAAGCTAATCTTTAAAGCTAATCTTTAAAGCTAATCAAGTTATAGCAAATCTAAAAGTAAAAGCTAGTTTCTTTCTACAATGCTGTCTGTCAAAAATGGTAACAAAGGCACTTGCAATTGGCTTTTTTTTTGCCGTCTTCATACTGAGTTTTTTATATTGATTGTTTTTTGGGAAGCAAGATAGCACTGAGGAAAGAAAACGGACGGTTGTCTGAACAGCTTCTTCACTGTAGGCATGGTTAAAGCCATTGTGCTAAAACATGCCTTTACTACAATTTATGAACACAGAAAATGAGCTGCCTGTAAGGAAAGTTTCATAGAAATAAGGACAAACTGCTGAATTTGGTCTTCTGTATCTGATGCAAATAAGAGATTGCTTGCAGTGTTCACATCTCAAGTGTGTGCTGGTGTATTAGCGCAGGCTGTCGAAGTCTTTTCAGTGGTACTTCTGGACTGCAGGTCACATACCTGAGTGATACTGAGTCCCAGGATGAGCCAGCTCCTGCCAACAGTTTTAGCTCAGCAGATGTGACAGAATTGAAAACATCTTTGCTATTGGCCCCAGACTTCGAAGGTGTGGGTATATTACTGACGTACCTCTGGCCCAGAGATGTGGGGAGTTTTGCCAACAGTCCGGTAAGGATTCTGTTTTCTGATGGAATGGGTTTCCAGATGGATTTAACAAATTATTGCCTTTCTGCTCACTGTGGCTATTTGCAGAAGGGCCCTCCCGTTCATTTCAATTTAAAAAGGTAAGGGCTTTGGAGGATAGTTGGCTAAACCAGCTTTCTCTCTATGGAGTTTACCAGTGTTGACATAGAAAAGTTCAATAGGTATAGCTTATAACACAGTGCTGTGCTCAGACATGGAGCTATATTTCCTAGAGATGCTGTTCATTTGGACATGTTACTTTCCCCACAAAGTCTTTGAGTCTTACTAACTTGAGACCATGGGATCCTGACTTTGTAGTTCTAATGCTCAAGTGGAGATGTTTGGTTTGCCTTAGTTTTGCAAAGGCAAAGCCCATTGCAGGCTAACGGTCCCACAAAAAGCCTGGGACTGCAGTCTTCTCAGTAGTCTTCTGTAGCCTTCATGCTGCCAGGGTGTTTATGCTGTTTCATCAGAAGTAAAATTCACCCTTATCCTGCCCTCTCTGGCATTCTTCCTCATCCTGCATGTGGTTAGCCACATCGTCCTCCATTTTCTGGATGTTCTTTAAGGAGAGGGAAGTCCTTTGTTTAATCTTGTCTCAGAATCCCAAATACAGCCTAGCAAGACCTCACTGGTTATTAGCTTCAGATGTTGGCTGCTGCAAGTAACCCATTCATTAACTGGTCGTACTCTACATTAAAGGTAGATAGGTTTCTTTTTCCTCATTCACATCTTCTTTTGAAGGAAACATCACAGTTGTGATAATTGTGAAAAGGTTAAATTTTTATTCCATTAAGAAAAAACTTTGTGCTTGTGGTTTTTTCTTTATACAAATATTATTTTCAATAATAGCCTCTTCATTTTCCTGTTCCACTTTGGCTGAGCATTTCATCTAGTCTAAGTTAGTCTCTTAAAGCCAAAAGCAGTGTTCTAAGGGAGGCCTTATTAGTGGCCTGATTAACACCATCAGTGGTATTAAAATAAAAGCTGCTTTCTCTGCTTTTACAGGCTACTTGCTAAGTGCCTAAGAGCAATCCAGGCATAGAAGTTAGATTGAATCAAGGTGACAGAGAAGACCACTCTGGTTTTGAGTCTTTTCTTTCCTTTGATTTTTAAATGAGTAGAGGACACTTCTGTCATCTTTTCTGTTTTCTTACATCCTGGTACTTCTCTTGCTAGCTTTCTTTGCCAAACACAGGCTGCTGCTTAAAATTTGCATCAGACGTGGACGGCAGTTTGTGCTTTTATCTGGCACGTTGAAGGTAAAAGGGAAAACTGCAAATCCGAAATCCCTGAGGACCAGTTTTCCATTTGGCAATGCAAGAGTCTACAGATGTAGGAACGTGGGCTGGGAAGGACCTCTGTGGTCTTCTAGTCCAGCCTCCTACTTGAGTTCACACTGCTGTGACTTCCCCAGTATGTATTTTTCCCTCCCCACCAAGCATTACTGATACTCATGAGCTTCAGCTTTACAAAAGCAGATGTGAGTTCTGTCATTTACATTGAAGCTGAATCCCATTCACTGGGCCATCTCCAAGTGCTTCAGGAAGTTGAGAGTGAAAAATGGACAGCAGATGTTCTGGTTCTTCTTCAAAGATGAAGTTAGGAACAGATGGGGAGGGAGATTTGTGAAACTTGAGGATGTTTTATCTTTCCCAAACCGAAAAATCAGAGCAAATAACTTTCATCTGATTGCAAATACTGATGTGAATTCAATTTGTTGCAGTTGCTGTGGAAAGATGCTGTTAGTCTCTCATGTTGAATGCTGTGCTCTCAGCATCTTCAATATCACTTGACATGAAGTTGTTCTTATTCCCCCTTCCAACCTTTCTAAGTGTGTGTATATTTCCTTAGTTATCAGTCAGCTGTACTAAATGGTCTGGTTCTTCCTCTGGATTTTGAGGATGTTATTTAGTTTGTGTCTAATTTTGAGTTGTTAATGTTCCTAAGCAGAAGCGACTTTCCAGTCATCACTTCCAATGATCTGAAAACTTTCTGGGGAGTAATGCTACATACCATGACAAACTTGTTCTTGTACTTTCAGACATCTGAAAGGAGATATGATCCTCAGTCTAAAAGCTTGAAGAACTGCCCCTGTCCCCACTAGACTAGGTGGTTGGAGAGAAGTAAGTTGTAGGGATGTTCTGGCTTGAAAAGAAAAATTGTGTCTTGAAATTCATGTGGGGATTCTCTGTAGTAGTTCAGCATATCGTTCTATGCTTGGTTTCTCTCAGCATGAATATTCTGAAATATTGCCCTTCTTACGGCACTCCTTCTGGTGTTTCCCTTGCAGAAATTCCCAGTCGTTCCCCATTAATAGCCACCTTGGTGCTTCCATGACAAATCTCTACACAGTGTGTGGTGCTGCTCATTCAATGCAGAGGAGAAAGGGTTGTGTTTGTGGTGATGGCGTTTGTCTTTCCAACTAACCATTATGCGTTTTCTAAACTTTGCCTAGGCAATGAATGAGAGGGATCCGAAAGGTTAAAGTGGGAGTTGTTTGTCCCAGCTGTTTGTTTAGAAAGTGGCACCATCAAAGCAATTATGCAGGAAAGCAGAGACTGGCCTGTCCGCTGTAGGAAACATAAGTGAATCTCGAAAACCAATCATAAATGTAGCATAAGCAGGTAGGAAGTGCGAACACTGTTGCAAGCCGTGTATCTCCTTTTTATGGCCAAGGATGAAAACTTCCTTTGTCTTTAGAGGAAGCCAATTCAAATACAGTCTTAAAAGGCTGTCTAGAGTTGAGGGCAAATGAAAACAGTTCTTGTAACAGAAAAAGGAATGCAGTTTTTGAATGAAAATATCCCATTTAAAATTAAGATCCAGTGTCTTTTAAAACCTCTGAGAAATTGGCTTGCTGGCCACACACAGAATCAAAATAAGCATAAGCAATAAAAACAAGCTTTTTGCATTGTGAGAAAATATGCTGAGAGGCTACAAAGAGGTTTGGAGGGAGGGAAATTCTGCCCTTCTGGTTGAAAAGACTCAAAGCTTTTAGGTCTGAGCAAGTCTAACATTTTCTTAATTTTCTGTTTATCAGTTCCTCTGATTCTCCTGAAGCTCTGTTTATTGCAGTACCTCCTCTCACAGAAGCCAAAATCAGTCCATTTCCATCTGATAGGAATGTGATTTTCCATTTACAGTTGCAAGGAAAGCTGAAAGCTAGCCAGCAGCCAGAATGATTCAGCCCTTTGCCTCTGGATTCTTTGAAAAGCAATGGCACTGAACAGTACGTACCTCCCTGGCTGTGCTCACAGGTTTTAAGTGCTGTAGGCATAGGGTTTTGTGACACTAGAAAAGGATTGGGGCGTCTGTCTTTTTTGGAAGTGCTGCTGACTAGTTAAAGCCAGGAGGGTACAGAGCTGAGGTTGACAGGGACCTCTGGAGATCGTCTGCTCAGAGCAAGCCCAGCTAGGTCAGGTTGCTGCAGGCTGTGACCTGTCAGCTTTTGAATGTCTCCAGGGAGGGAAATACCACAGCCTGCCTGGGCCACCTGTTCCAGAGTTTGATTACCCTTACAGGAGAAAAATGTTTTTCTTATGTATAATCTTGTGTGGAATTTCCTGAATTTCAGTTTGTGTTCGTTGCCTCTTCTCTCGCCACTGGTTAACATGTCTATGCTATTTATACATATTGATAAAATCTCTCTGACGAGCCTTCTCTTCTCCAGGCTGAGCAGTCCTAGTTCCCTCAGCCTCCGCTCGTATGGAAGAGGCTCCAATCCCTTAACCATCTTCATGACTCTTTCCTGGACTCACTCCGGTATGTCCATGTCTTTTTTGTCCTGGACACAGCACAGCACTCCAGGTGTGTCTCACCCAGCTGAGGAGAGGGGAAGGATCGCCACCCTTGACTGGGTAGACAACGCCCTACTCATGCAGTGGGATGATGGTGGCCTTCTTTGCCACAAGGGCATATTGCAGGCTGTACTGGGTCCAACTTGGTATCAGCCAGAACCTCCAGGTGCTTCTCTGCAAAGCTGCTTTCCAACTGGTTGGTCCCCAGTGTGTCCTGGTGCATGGGGTTATTCTTCCCCAGGTGCAGGACTTTGCATTTCCCGTGGTTGAACTTCATGACGTTCTTCTCAGCGCAGTTCTGCAGCTTGTGGAGGCCCCTCTGGATGGCAGCACAATGCTCTGGTGTCTCAGCCACTCCCCCCAGTTTTGTATTTTATGCAGACTTGCTGAGGGTGCACTCTGTTCTATTGTCAAAGTCATCAATTCCCTAAGGAGGTCCTCTTCCACCAATGGTAAGTTTTCCTTCCTCCAGACTTTCCCACTGATCACAGGGACCTGCCTCATTCAACAGCAGGCCCACATTTTCCCTAGTTTTCCTTTTGATGCTGATATACCTGTGGCAGTCTTCCTTGTTGCTCTTGACACCCCCTGCCAGATTAAAGTCCAGGTGGGCTTTGGCTTTCCTAACTTGCATCCCTGGATGCTCAGGCAGTGTTTCTGTGTTCAGCCCTGCTCTCCCATCCTGGCTTCCACGTCTTGTATGCTTCTTTTTAATGGCTGAGTATTGTCAGGAGCTCCTTGTTCATCCATGCAGACCTTCTGATATCTTTGACTGACTGCCTGCTTGTTGGGATTGACATTGGCTGGTGATCCTTGAAAATCCACCAGCTCTCCTGGACCCCGCTTCTCTCCAGGATCATCTCCCATGAGATTCTTTGACATAGGAGCCTGAGCAGGCCAAAGTCTGTTCTTCTAAAGTCTAGGGTTGTGGTCTTGCTCTTTGCCTTGTTCCTTCCTCTCAGGATCCTAAACTCCACCAGCTCATGCAACCAAGGCTGCCCCCAACCTCATATCCCGAGTAAGTTCTTCCTTGCTTGTAAGTATCTGGTCCACCACAGCACGTCCTCTCATCAGCTCCTCCATCACCTGTGTTAGGAAGTTTTCATCAGTGCACTCCAGAAACTTCCTGGATTGCCTGTGCCCCTTCAGCAGGTAAGGAGGTGGTTCAAGTCCCCCATGAGGACCCGGATCTGCAAACATGGGGCTTCTTCCAATTGTCTGAAGAATGAAATGGTGGTCTGAAACTGTTATGTCTCAGTCTTTGTTAGAGGAACTCCCCAAGCCTTGCTGAGTCAGGACTAACCAAGTGCTCATACATGCTAGGGAGCTCCAGAGAAAGCTTTAGAAATAGGCTGAAGCACACAGTAAGGTGGAAACAGTAACAAGCCTGACAGTGCTGAAAAGGTGTCCTGAATAGACAGTATGGCTGGAGTGGTGAGTAGGAACAAGGGGGTCATGCTGCAGGCCTCAAGCAACGATCAACCAGTTTTAGGGACAGGAGCTGGGAGTGATGTAATGGCTGTAACTGTTTCATTCTCTCGGTGCTGCATCTGGATTTCAGAGGTGGGCTGTTCTGAGGACAGAGAAGGCAGTTTTTAGGCAGTGAGAGGAAAATATGGCTCCTCAGGCACCATGGTTATGCAGCAATTGAACAATCAAGGTGTTAATATTTTCCCAGTGATCTTTTCTAGATTTATCTTTTTTTTTTCCTGCACTCATTTTTGTTTAAAGCAAAATAAGAAAATCAATTTTGTTCATGAGCAACCTTTCCTTTTGTTTGCCTGTCCTCTTGGATTTGTTTTTTGTCAATAACATTTTTTACATGGTTTGTTTCCCCTAGCATTTATTTTTCCTATCTGTGCCACTTTTCTTGCACCCACGGACGAAATGCCTGGAAATTGGTATTTTCATTGAAGGAATGACAAGACAGTGAAGTATGAGTGAAGTGTTGCCATTTAGCTTGTTAACTGCACCATTATTTACTGCTGTTCTTTAAGTAGGGGCAGACTGAAAGATAAACTAACTTTCTGTTTTGTTGAAAGAAGGACAGACCTGACTCTCTGTGGTGGACTACAGGCAGCAGTCTTAAGTCAACGTAGTGGGAAGGGGAGCCTGTGGGCATGTAGACAAGCAGGTGGGTAGGCAAAGAGGAGTGGAAACCTGTGGGAAGTCCTGCAGTGCCTCCCTGTAGTTCTGGCATTCACACTTCTCTGGCAGGGAAGAGATATCTTTCACCAAATACCATACACAGGCTTGGTGGGCACAAGTGTTTGGGCTTTCTGCAATTTATGAAAAGCATAAATATTAAAAATAAGTAAATGAGTGACTGTAATAATTTTTCTAGACACACTAACATTTCTTACAAGAACCACTGTTCTTCCACACTCAGCTTAGGATGGGACTGATCGACAGGACAAGCAGCTGTATAATACAGCTTCTGCAAGCTCTCCTCCTGGGGCTGCAGGTCTGACTTCCATCTGTCAACGAGTACCCTCCACTGAATAAAAATCTGAAAGGGAGATCTTAACCCAGTCAGCCCTTCAAGGTATTCATTAATTGCTAAGCATAGGATTTCCTTTCATCTCTAGATCTTACTGGAAAGCCCAGTGTCTGCTAACTAGTGCTGGGGTCCTGAGCTAGGCTTTGTTCTTCTTCAGGGCATCTGGATAGCTCAGCTGGATGAGTAACAGGCTTTTAATCTGAGGGTCCAGGACTCATGCCCCTGTTCAGGTGAAAGCTTTCCTATTCTTGAATCATTTCTCCTTTGCAGAGCAGGTGGCACTGCTCAAAACAGAGGAAAGGTCATGCTCAGAGTCACAAATGAGCTCTTTGCATCGGGCTCCTGCCTCCCACCACAGATCTCTCTGCTTCCTCAGCCCGTGGAGGTGGAAGAGGCAAAAAGATGTTACCCTCATTTGAATGCTACACACACGCACCTGTCAAACATTGCTCTAGAATCATGGTAAACATGTCACTGAAAGTCTGTGCGTCTCTGTCAGCCCACTGCACTGTCTCACGTGCTCTGCCACATCCCTTCTGCAAAGGGACAGCAACCACTGCAAAATGGGCTACTGGGAAGGAAGCAAAACTGCGTGGTTCATTCTGTTTACTGTCATTCTGACAGCAGCCAGGCAAGACCAACGCTTTCTTTTTCCTTTAAAAGTATTTCGGAAAAGCCAGTGGCACCCTGTCTCCAGTCCTGAAAGTCCACCAGAAGACCTTTGAGCAGGAGAAGCTGGGGAAGTGGTGCCTGGAGATTTCTTGTTGAACCAACAGTACGTGAAACAGTACGTTTCTAGAATACCTGGGGCACTGCATGTGGTTGGAGTCACAGCACAGTTTAGCAGTGACCACAAAGCAGGCTGGGTAAATGGCTGCTTTTTACAGGAATCCCATAAAGTGGTACACAGATAAAGGGGCTAACAGAGCCATGAATGCATCACAGGATTTTACTGTAAAAGGCATTGGAGCCATAAAATAATAGTAATTTCTGTAAACTAATCTCGTTCTTCGCCAGTTAATAACAATCCATAAATGTCACTTGGGAATGAAAGTTCTGCAGGTAAGCCTGTATTTCTAGATACCTCAGAAAACAAGGATGTGAGCCACATCCATAATCCTAGGTTAAAAAAAGACAGTTCCTTGTGCCTAAGTCCATGGGTGGGCAATGGTGGAGTGCAGGGGTTGCAGGAGGTGAATATGCTGAAAGAAGGCAGGCTATCTCCACACTTCCTTTACAAAGACATGTGGTTGTCCTGTAATTTATCTCCCCAGTCTCCTTGCTCACAGATCTCAGATCCTTTTTATAAACTATTTAAAAGTGATGCCATCATCTCAACTCCAGCCCAGCACTTGAGCCTCTGAGGCTGTGAGAGTCAAAGGAAACAGCAAAAATTCACTCCAAAAGCTTTTCTTGCCCAAAGTAAGAAATTTTCTTACTGGATTAAGAAAGCCCAAGAGGAATCAGGGCCAAAAGCAACACCTTTTTGGCTTCCTTTTTATCTCATCTTTGCGAGACTAGGCCAAAAGTGAACAATTACCCTACTCAGAGCTGATGCTGGGGCTGCTTTACTCGGCAGGACTTCCAAACCCCTTCAGACTTGAGCCATGATCCAGTTTGCTGTGTCTTGCTAAGGATTACGAAGACCCTAGGAAGGTTTCTTTTTAGGAATGTGTTTGCAGGGCCCTGAGCTGTGGACCTTGCTCTAGAGTCAGTGCTAGCAAGTGCAGAGGGTCTGTCAGCAGGGAGAGGCCAGAAGCAGGTCCTTTGGGACCAGGAGCAGATCCTAGAGAAGAGCTGCTTGGGGATGGTATCTCTGCTCTTCTGAGCCTGGCACTGCCTCAGCAGAGGAAAAGGGATCTGAGAGGGTGAAGTAACAGGGCCGTGGAGACCTTGCAGGGAAGGGAGGTGCGTCCTCCACAAGCACAGCTCTGTGCATCAGGAGGGCCACCTTAGCTTTCCAAAGCAGCAAGATTTCAGGGTTTGATCCTCCTAGGCCAGAGCCCCCAGGGCTGTAGCAGTCACCATACAGCAGGACCTTGAATATGGTCTGGTGGCATTAGTTCTCAATTCCTAGTGGGGATTTCAGTGCTATTGACTTCTTGTTAACAATAATGGAGGTGCTGGAGCGTGTCCAAAGAAGAGCAACGAAGCTGGTGAAGGATCTAGAGCACCAGTCTTACGAGGAGCAGCTGAGTGTGGTTTAACCCCGGTTTGCAACTAAACACCATGCAGCCACTCGCTCACACACACACACCCCCGGTAGGATGGGGGGAGAGAATCGGGAGGGCACAAGTAGGAAAGCTCTTGGGTTGAGATAAAAACAGATTAATAATTGAAATAAAACAAAGAAGAACAGTAATAATAACTGACAACAACAACAATAATAGAATATACAAAGCAGGCGATGCACAATACAACTGCTCATTGACCGCTGACAGCATGTCGCCGACGGGGGGTGAGGACCCCCCCCGGTTTTTATACTGAGCGTGATGTCACATGGTATAGAATACCCCATTGGCTAGCTCAGTCAACTGACCTGGCTGTGCTCCCTCCCACCAGCTTCCCCTGCACTTGGCAGAGCATGGGAGGCCCAAAAGTCCCTGGTGCAAGCACCTTCCAGCAACAACCAAAACATCAATAGGCCATCAACGCTCCTCTCATACCAAACCCAAAACACAGCACACCCCCCAAGCTACTGGGGAGAAAGTTAACTCTGTCCCAGCCGGAACCAGGACACTGAGGGAACTGGGGTTGTTTAGCCTGGAGAAAAGGAGGCTGAGGGGAGACCTCATCGCTCTCTACAATACCTGAAAGGAGGTTGTAGCAAGGTGGGGGTCAGTCTCTTCTTTCAAGTAACAAGTGATAGGATGAGAGGAAATGGCCTCAAGTTGCGCCAGGGAGGTTTAGATTGGATATTAGGAAAAATTTCTTCACCGAAAGGGTTGTCAAGCATTGGAAGAGGCTGCCCAGGGCAGTGGATGAGTCACCATCCCTGGAGGTATTTAGAAGATGTGTAGATGTGGTGCTTAGGGACATGGTTTAGTGGTGGACTTGGCAGTGCTAGTAGGTTAACGGTTGGACTCGATGATCTTAAAGGTCTTCTCCAACCTGAATGATTCTGTGACTCTTGCTGATACTTGGATATGGTGAAGATAAGGGCGTATGAAAGTGGGGACTCTTCTTGTTTAATTGTGAGCTTTTGCTCCTGGAAGGTTCTGTCTGTAGGAGGCAGAGGCTCCAAGTGGGTACTCAGCTGCAGGAGATGGGCAGTCTCCTCCAGCAGCACAGCTGGGGCAAGAAGAGGGTGTGCAGTGGGTATACAACGATCACCAGGTCTCGTCTCTGGTACTAAGTCCTGTTTCAAGGCCAGGTGAATGTAAAAGTGTATCTTCGATGACAGTCACTGCAAAAAGTGCAGTTTTCCAAGAGTGCCCAGAATGCAGGTGCTGCTCTTGGGATCCCCCATTTATTTGGCAGATGCTTTGACCGGCTGTGCCACAGTGCCCACAGGTGGCGGGACCCCTTACACAGGGGTTTGAGTGGGGTCTCGCATTTGCACAATACTGGGCATTCAAATTACCGTCCTGCCTTCTGGAGCATCTCTCACTTCTCTGCATTATTTGTGACCCATTCCTTCTTCTACAGATTGAGAGACCCGGGGGTTTGAGGCTGAGCCCAGAAAAACATTCCACGGCTGCTCCTTCCTGGGCCAACGCTGCGACCCTCAGGTGCCTCTTCTGAAATGGGAGAGGTGTCAACCGGTAAAGCAAATGCAGACTAGGCATTTCTGCCAGACATGCAGTACTCAGACCACAGGTTTGCACCCTTTTCGTGTTTTTCCCTCTTGCATTTTAACACATAGGGTCAGTTTGCTTAAAATTACTGTTTTGCCTTTCCTTGTCTTCTCTCCCTTCTAGTCTTTAATGTCTCTATTTTTAGCGAGCTGCCTGCATTCACAGGGAATCCCTGTGCCTGGAAACTTTCCTGCCTCCTCTTCCTGCGAAGGTCTTGTGCTGGGTACTGCCAGTGAAGGACTGTGCAGGGAGTTCAGAGCTGGGAAGGGACAGTGGAGGCGAAGCAGGACCCCAGACTGATGCAGACATGAAGCAGAAGCATGGATGTTGTTTAGCCTGGAGGGCTCAAGCTTATCTCCTCCCCAGCCCTAGGGTTCGGCAGAGCTCAGCAGGGCTGTGTGTGCATGGGGCCAAGGATGAGAGAAACTGCTTGCTTTTGGGCAGGTACCTCAAAGCGGAGTATCTGCACTGCAGGTGTAAGGGCCTGGGTTCAGCCTCCCATGTCCATGCTCTGACCACACTGAGCTGTGAAAATTAAAAGTAGTGCAATCTAACCTCAAGATTGGCCATGGCTATGTGAAGACATGTGGTGTGACCAATGGCTGGGTTCTGGGTTGAACAGCCCAGCAGCTCTTCACCACCGGAGCTGGACCCTGCCCAGGGAGCCCCAGGGATGGGGATGAACATGGGCACACAGAAAGCAGGGTTAAGTTCATGCTGTGCTCCTGTGACCATCCCCCGTGGTTGCACCACAG
>NW_009200808.1:0-15486 GCF_000690835.1 Fulmarus glacialis | reverse complement strand
CCTGCTGAGGATCTGCCCCAGTCCAAGGACATGTCCCCTGCTCTGCCTGCATGTGCATGCCTCCCCAGCAGAGGAGCCAAGGACACCACTGCCAGGATGGTCCCTCTTTGGTGGAGCAGGGCTTGCAGTGACACTGCCTGGGTCTCCACTGAGAGCCAGAGCCTAGTGACTCTCAGCCACCAGGGCAGGAAAGGTAAAACAGGGCCCCATGGGGATGCTCTCAATGTTCTCTCCCTGCAGCCCACCCCGGACATTACTTCTTTCTTTGTGACCGAAGGAACTCCAGCAGCCCTCTGAAGAGCCTATGGAAGTTTCCAAGTCCCCCACTGCAATGAACACAGAGGAGGAAAGAAAGGGAAAGCAATACTGACTCTGGGATTGCTGCCTACACCATCCCCCCAACACCATCCCCAGTTCATTGTGGATAGGCCATGTAGCTCAGTGCTTAGAGCACTGGCCTTATAAACCAGAGTCCAAAACCTGGGCAGCCACGAAGAGGAGCACCTCCTCGCACAGCTCTGCACCTTCCCTGGGCACTGCCTTACCCTAGCTATAAGTCCTGCCCCATGACCACTGGTGGCCCAAGAGGATTTCAAGGTAGGCAAGAGGCAGGCAAGGCACCCCTGGAAAGGGGGCTTCCCGCATCCTTCCTGGCATCTCTTATCCCTTGTCATGGGGTCCAGCAGTGAAGATTCCTGTTTCTCACCCAGGCAAGCCTGGGTCCCACTCCTGGTGTGGGAAGCACTCGCTGGTGTCGCTGTCACCAGATGAGTTTTCATGGCTTGTGCGACTTGTGTGGCCTTTCATTCTGTCTTCTGTATCTTGCCTGCAGCAAATCAAAGGGGGCACAGCTGGGCCCTAGTCCCAACTGTTCCGTGTGAAAAGTGAGCTCCTCAAGAAACTGCCTTCTAACATCCTCCACACCTTTCCCCATGTCCCTGTCCCCAAGTTATCACCTTCTCACCCATCACACGGCACTGTCCCGCTGACCTCTGCAGCTCCTTCCCATCACTGCAATGCTTCATCTCCCCAGAGGAAAAGGCCAGTTCAAACAACCCCTCAGCAAGTGCTGTCAGGCCTCTTCACAGGTCCTGCTGTGGCTAGTACATGCCCCCTTTCTCGGGTCTGCCTCTTTAAAGGCAGCTCAGCCTGGGGGACTTACTTGTACATGCCTCTCGATCATCAACCCCAGCACCACTCCAACCAGCAAGCTGGTGGGCAGGAAAGACCACAGGGGGACTAACTCAGGGAGAGAAAGACCCACTGTCCCACTGGGAGTTGCTACCCAGGGCTGGGCAAATGACTGTATTAACATTACTGCTGTGGATTGGAAACTGCTGTATAAAATGGAGACACTGGAAGTCTTGAACCAGGCAGAGCTGGGAGTTTGAAAGATGTCAGGTGTAAGTGAAATGGTTCAGAACGGTGCTGCTGCTCTGTCTCTTTTCTCAGTAACTGTTTAGCTGAGAGGCCTTTTCAGCCTTTTCTTTGCTGTAAGATACGGCAAAAATATAACATATACATGTGTGCACTGTGTGTATATGCAATACAGTATAGAAAATGTATGTTACCCGTTCTTTAAGAGAATCCCATGAGGATCTAAAACTTAATGCAGTAATATTGGTGGGGACTGATAATTCTGAATGCTCTCTCTACCAATAATCCACTTTCTTGCTTCAGGCAAGGGGTTGCACCAGAAACGTGCAGAGGTCCCTTCCCACTCGTGGGATTCTGTGTTTCTACAACACCTTTCCCACAACTTGTTCCCTCTGTTGCTCTCACAGGCATAAGAATTGGGACACAATCATGCCTGCTTTGGGTTTGCTCCATTATGACCATTTCTTTCAAGATCATTTTTTTGTTTGACTTTTACTGTGCACCAAGAGATGCTGCAGGCAGGATGCAGACAACTGATGTGTACACAGAAATTATTTCTTGGCAATTGCATTCACTGGATAACAAAAAATAATGAGGCTAAGCATTGATATGCTCACTGCCTCATTAAGACAATGAAGTCTTTGTCAGTCTCGTGGAGAGAGAGATTCCTGTTTTCTTCACCCTTTTCTCTTAATATTTTATACCTCTTCAAGCCAGTAGGTTTTCTCTGGCATCCTTGAGCCATTGGCATCCTGAGCCCCTGAGAATTGTTACTATCTCAGAAAAACTTACTTCCCCAGGTGCAGGACTTTGCATTTCCTGTGGTTGAATTTCACGAGGTTCCTCTCAGCCCATTTCTCCAGCCTGTCAATGTCCATGTGAAACAGCAGCAAAACCCCTCTGATGTATCAACCAATCCTCCTAGCTGTGTATCATCTGCAAACTTGCTGTGGCTGCACCCTGTCTGATCATGCAGATCATTCATGAAGTTGTTAAATAGTACTGGCCTCAATATCAGGTACACCAGTAGTGACTGGCCTGCAGCTGGACTTGATGCCACTGATCACAATATTGTAAGCTTGGCCGTTCAGGCAGTTTGCACTCCACTGTCCACTGGTCTAGCCTGTACTTCCATCAGTTCATCAGTGAAGAAGTTATGGGAGACAGTGCTGAAACCCTTCCTAAAGGCATGATAAACAATACCCACCTCACTCCCCTCATCTACCAAGGCAGTCATCTCCTTGCAGAAGGCTATCATCAGCTGCATGAGACATGATTTCCCCCTTTGTAAATCTATACTGGCTACTCCCTAAATATAGAGGAGCATATATATATGCTAATAAATAACAACTGCCTAAATCAGCTGGCAGCTATGCACAGCGTAGGACAGATTCGGTGTTCATTCATGTGCTGGGGAAAGAGACAGTGCTCCATGTCTCATGGGCACTAATGCATGCAACCAATCCTTCCAGCCTGTGATCCACACCTAGTCACTGGCCCAGCTGGCAATCCACCAGACTGTGAGGACTGGCTGATTAACTCTGATCTTCAAAGGCAGGAATGAACATTAACTGCATAGCTCTGACAAATATGCAGAACTTAATCCTTTATGCCTAATGTTGATAGATAACTAAATAAAAGAATCAGTGAAATGAGTCTAATTTAAACAAACAGAGAATAACTGTTAAGACTAAGCAAAATGTGGCAAGTACTTAACATTTTATTGACAAGTGGTGTTAGAGAAATAAAACCTTTTGAGATGGGGTGCTCAAATTCTGAAATGCAGATAATAAATTCACACTGCTGGCAAGAAAGGAAGTTATTTGCTAGCAATTCAATTATGCATTAAGCACTAACAGATGACAATTAGTGACTCCCAATTAATTAACATAAAAATGATCTGATGCTAATGCTACTTACTGAATGGTGACCCTCTACTGGAACAGTGTGGAAAAGAGAAGGAGGCATATTTTTCATCCTCAGAGCCTCTAGGTTTGCATCTAGGACTGTGTGTTCCCATCAGAAGATCACAGAATGGATAATAACAGCAGCAGAAAACATGTTCTTCAGACCCCGTTTTGCTTTATCTTTGACTTCATCCCTTAGCACCTCCCCAGATGCAGCTGCAGCACACTGTGCAAGTGCATATCCACATAGTAAGTGAACTTTTTGGGCATGATGTGCATCCTGTGGTTGGGAAGCACAGTCATAGTAATGATGGGGCAGGGAATGGCCATCAGGATGCAAAGAGAAAGACCAGAAGCCATAGAGTGTAATGTGTTGGCACAACTCCAGAGGAGCATTCACTAGCATGAGACCTGAGGAGAGGCAACAGGTATGAAAACCACGATCATGCCAGTACTTGCTTAGAGCACTCAGCTACTGAGGGTGGAAGAAGAAGACGTGAGTGGGAAGCAGAGTCCTGTAAGGCATAGAGTGCTCAGTAAGATGCCTCATTATTCCCAGAAAGCTGGGATGAGGAACCAAGTCTTTCCATAGGAAGCTGCTGCCTTCATAAATGGCAGGCACTGATCATTTAAACCACGAAACCTGTGAGGCAAGAGATGTGGGAACATCCCCCTCTGCCAACCCCATTCTTACTCCCTCCTGCCCTTCCCATGCCACTCTGCCCCGGAGCAGTGAAATACCAGTCCTACTCTTCGCCTCCATTTTCCCCTTCTCTACACCTTGTGGGTGATCTGAGTTCAAGATTCTCAGGTGCAGCTAACACAGACCAGAGGAGGTGCTTGGAAATATCCATGATGTTTGCTAGTGTTTAGTTGGTTAAAAGGCTGAGAAGATGTCTTCAAATTTAAAACCTTAGTGGCCCCACAGCTCACAATTCATGGAGAATATTGTCCCATAATGGTGGAGCAGAGGGCTGGGAGAGCACTCATGCCATCTGTCTTTAGAGATCTACTACACAGACATCTACATCTGAGCTAATTGTCTAAATGTCCTTTGTAGTCAGTGGAGAGAAACAAGCACAGCTGGATCACAACTGATCTGTCTTACTTCAGATGTCTGCTGTAGGACAAGGAGTACCTATTTTTTCCACTGAACATGAAGAGCATTTATGCAGCTAGGATCAAAACGAGATTAAATAGTTCCCATCAGGGCTCCTCCTGACAGCAGCAGTACAGAATACAGCTGAGCCTCTCTGCCTGTATTGATATCACCCTTGAGAAGATCAGCCCACTGGAAAGATTGGAAATGCTATTAATCTCTAGCGGTAAGATAAAACAATCAACAGCAACCAAGTCTTGAACAAACGCTGCCCCAAACAACTCCAAGACTTGCAGTATTCCCCTGTATACCTCTGCACAGAGGGGAGCATCTCATGGCAGTAGATGTCAATAGATTTTTTTGGACAGGCTTTGCATGGTAGCAAAGGACTGTCTGTTTTCTGGCACCCAGAGCAGAAGCAAAGAAGATTGCCTCTTCAAGAATACAGTATATGGAGGAGAAGAAAGTTAGGAGTCCTTTCCTCCATTTTCATTACCCCACCTATTACTGTTTCTGAAGGACACTGGGATTCACTGTGACAATGCTTGACTTTCTACCCACGTCCTCAGGGAAGTCCACAGAAGGCCGGTTAAACTGTTTGAGGTGATAAGCAAAGGAAGTCTATGAGAAGTAATGCTCCATGGTATCCTGAGAGCTTACCCATCCCTTTGTGACACTACGCAGTTCATGTACACCCCACCATTTCCCCAGTTCTTGACCTTCAACCCCGCTCAGAACATTTCATCTTTCTCCATTTTCTTTACCTTCACCCTATTCCCATGAAAGCCCCCTCCTCCTGCTGGTCTCCTACATCTGTCCTGGGCAGGCTGGCAGCAATTACCTGATTACAAACTGGTGCCCATCAATTTTAGAGCCACAGCTACTGTTCCTGATGATTCCTCCATTTCCCACCATTGCACAGGTTTTGTAGAGAGGGTCCTGAAAGGGGGATTTCTATGAAGAACAACATGTAGAAATTCACTCACCCTTAGAGAATTACAGAAAGACCTACCACAGATCCTCCAACTGGACATATTCCAGGGTGTATGAGAGAAAAGCATCCATACTGTGAGTCATATTCCCCATCAAAGGGCACTCCTACCTCTGGCAGGATGTCCAGCAAGCCACTGCTGACTTTCAAGCTCTTTGAGTCATACCCATCATAGACAATCTCGTACCCCAACGGTGTGTTGTCTTGTGTCACAGCCTTTGCAGCAGTGCCCTAGCTCTGCCCTGTAAGGGGGAGAGAGTGGAAGATCAGTGAACAGAGGTCTGGGGACGGGATGAAGGAGTACTGTAACAGAATGCCAAAGGAGAGAGGGATGAGACTGAGAAGAGAGGGCTAGGCAAGGTGCTACAGTAGAACCAGAAGTAACGGATTAGGTGAACAAGTAGCACAGTGTAAAGGGAAAACGAGCTTGGGAAAACACAGGGAACACAAAGAAAGCATTGTGTCAAGTTAGAACGACCTTTGTCATGCACTCTCTGTTGATCCATCTCCACACATCCTTCATTTTCTTCTTCCTCATCCACATACATTTCCAGACATTTTTTATCTGATCTCCACTCTTTAGCCTAGCCACTAATTCAAAGCCCTTCCTGCTTCCTTCAGGCTCAGCTTCATCCATGACCCATGCATGCCTTCACCCCTTTCTCCTCATAAGCTCACCAAGATGCAAGATCAAAGGCCAGCATCTGGGATGCAGCAGGGCAATGCAAACAGGCGTTATGCAAGGATGGTGTGTGTCGGTGTGCCTGTGTGGACTGGCTGGAAGATAACGAACACATAATGAGCGATCCAAACTAGGCAGCTGCAGGCTGTGCTAAGCTTGAAGGTCATTTTGAGAGATAGGGAAGTTTGAGAAACTGAGTACTTGGCAAGAAATCAAAGAAGTTGGACTGAAAAGCAAGTAAAAGAGGATGTCAGCAAGGAAACATGTTACAGAACGAAGGCGCGTGGACAGAAGGCTAGCACAAATCATAGCTGAGTTACAAGCGTGTGAATTATTGCAATAGCCTATGGGAGCTGTGTGTTGGGGGGCGTGCTTATGACAACTATGTAGAAATTGAGGTAAAGCTGTGTAATAAAGTGGCATTAACCTGATCATATTGATCGAGTGCGTTGTGTCCGTGACTTCCACGTCATGCCTGCATGTCCCACCCTTACAATATGACCTGGAGAACAACATCTCTTTAGATATGATTGTGAGTCTAGATAGTGCGTGTGACGATTAATCCAATAAACAAAGCCGGGCAGGCATTCACACAAAACTCATCATTTGAAAGAGGAAGATGACCAAGAGACTCTTGGAATAAAGAAGGAGTCATCTGAAACAACGTATGAAAGGAATGTGAACATTTTTCATGAGGGGCGAATGACTACGGAGTAGAAAGAGCAGCAGTCAAAACCTGATCTGACCCTGCCAGAAGTTGCCCCACCAGCACCACAAGCTCTGCCAAGGCCAGGCAGAGCAGCCTCCCTGTCAGACACCGAGCAGAGTCTGCATCCAGCCAGTGGGCTGTCAGTACTGGGTGCAGCAAGCAGGGACCCACAGCATGGGTGGTGTGCACGTGTGGATTCATGGGATACTTCTTCACAGGCTTGTGGATCAGCAAGCCAGAGAGAGCAAAAGGGGTTCCCACAAATCTAGAGCACATGCACATCCTGTGAGAGGGAGCGTGTGCATGTAACTGTGTCAGTGTGTGTGGCTGTGTGTGATTAGAACCTCGGGCTTATTGGCAGAAGGATATTTAGAAATTTGTAGTTGTATATTGACGTTTTGTAAGTGTCTGACATTTTGGTTTATCTGCTTTGTTATTGACATTTGATCCTGAATGTCTAGTTCACCCATTGTGGGTTAAGCATGTGTCATTGATAAATTAATAAACCGCTTTGGACACGATTTTATTGGAAGTAGGTGAACTGAGTAGTTTTTCCCTGTACTGGGCCAAGGCAGTAGCATTGAACTTCCAGCAGCAGCTCTGCATTAACTTCACGTGTCTCAGGCTCCAGAGCTCATTCACCCTAGGGCAGAAAGAGCTCGTAAGCAACTTGAATGCTGTCACAAAGACTTACTGCAAACAAAATACTTTGTTGCATCCCTTCCTACCCCCTGGACCTTCATTGAGGCCATCAGGTGACCCAGTTTAGCCAGCTGCCTGTCTGGCCACTGCCCAGCACACTTGTGGCCATGACTCTCACTTCTGAGGTTGTGTTATGTTGCTCAACAGTCCTTGACATGCTTCTGCTTCTGGAACCTTGATGTCAGGTCTGCAAAAAAACCCAAAGGATTAGACTGAGCCAGAATACCATGTCCTCACACAGCTTTCCTCCATCACTCCACCCCAGCAATCCCTTACCCCCAGTGTCTCCCCATGACCATCTCGGGAGCAGCCCCTGCCATGTTCTGGCTCAGCACCTGCCCAGGTGGCTCCATGTCACTTCTCTGCCATGCAACAGCCTCCCCTCCTTGTGTGCTTATGGACCCTTCATTTTAGCGACCTCTGGTGTTATGGGCCCCTATGGTTAATGCCAAAAGGGTTATGGGCTCCTAGGCCTATGGACCCTGATGGTTAGTGTCCCCTAGGGTTAGCACCATGTTGGCTTAATGACCCCTAGGGTTATTGGCCTGTATGGTTATATGCTCCTATGGTTATGGTCACCTTGGGTTAGCCTCCTCCTAGGGTAAGCATCCCCAGGTATTATGTGCCCCTAGTTATCAAACCTTAGGGTTATGGCCCTCTAGGGTATGGGTCC
This sequence comes from Fulmarus glacialis, assembly GCF_000690835.1. NCBI lineage: Eukaryota > Metazoa > Chordata > Aves > Procellariiformes > Procellariidae > Fulmarus > Fulmarus glacialis. Next base: position 7,346 of record NW_009200808.1, on the reverse strand, counting down.
ATCTGGTTAGCAGCCTCTAGGGTTATAGTGCTACAAGGGCTATGGGACCCTAGGCTTAGGGACCCTAGCTCTTTTGAGGCTCCTGGGGTCTGTGGGCACCTGGAGGCCTCTAAGGCGCACAGGAAGGCACTTGGAGGTCCTTGATTCAAGAAGAAAAGCCCTTGGTGATCCATGAGGCACACAAAAAGGCACTTGGAAGGCCCTGGGTCAGACAGAAAAGTGCTGAGAGGCTCCTCAGCCTCACAGAATATCTCAGAGACCCCTAGGCAACACAGAAAGGCAGTCAGATGTCTGAGCTGCACAGAAAGTCACCCAGAGGTGACTGGGCTACACACAAACATAGTCTGAGGCCCCTTGAGCACACAGAAAGGTGGCTGGAGGCACCTGGGCAGCCCACAGAAAGGCATTTGTAGGCCTCTGTGGCAAACAAAAAGGAAATCAGAGGCCTCTGGATCGAACAGAAATGCAGATGGTGGGTCCCTGGCAGCAAAGGAAGGCACTCAGAGACCTCTGGGCCACAGAGGCAACTACTCCAAAGCCTCAGGGCCACACAGAAAGGCACTTGGAAACCTCTGAGTTGAACAGAAAGGCACTTGGATACTCCCGTGCTGCGTATGAAGGCACATGGAGGCCCCTGGGTCAAACAGAAAGGCACTCAGATGCGCCTGGGTAGAAGAGCAAAGCACTTGAATGCCCTTGGAGCCCACTGAAAGGCACTCGGAAGCCCTTTGTTAGCACAGAAAACCTCTTGAATGCCCCTGATTTGAACACAAAAGCACTTAGAGGCCTCTGGGACAGTTAGAGAGGCGCAGAGAAGCCTCAAGAGTTGATCAGAAATGCAATCAGAGACCCACATTTTACACAGAAAGGCACTCAGAGACCCGTGGGTTGCACGTGAAGCCAACCAGAAGGCCCCTGGGTCACACAGAAAGGCACTTGGAGGTCCCTGGGGTACACTGAAATGCACTCAGAAGCCCTTGGTATTAATAGAAAGACACTTGTAGACCCCAGGGGGGTCAACATGAAAAGGCAATCAGAGGAGCATGGGATGCACAGAAAGACATCCAGGGCCCATGGGTTGAACAGAAAAGCACTTGGAGGCCCTGGTATGAAAAGCAAAGGCAACCTGGAGACGCTGGTCTTGCTAACCCTGAGGGCTCATAACCCAAAAGAGTGCTAACAGAAGCAGTCACTAACCTTCAGGGCCCATAGTTCCACTAATTCATTACCCCAGGAGTTGGTAACCCAAGGGTTTGGTAACCCTAGGGGCACATAACCCTAGGGGTCATATATTCTGAGGTGCAGTAAGCCTAGAGGGTGCTAACCCTAGTTGACCATAACCCTAGTGGACCATAACATCAGAGGTCATGTACCCAAGGACTACAAAAGCCTAGGGGGTACTAAACTTAGGAAACAATAACCCTACCAGTCCCTGAATCTATGGCCCATAACCCTAGGGATCACTAACCCTGGGGGTAGATAACACTTGGGGCCCAAAAAACCTTGGCTTTGCTAAACCTAGGGCCTACAACCTACAGGGTGCCAACCTTAGGGGTCACTAACCTGGGGGGGCCCATGAACTTACTGTCCAGTAACCGTAGGGATCCATAACCCTACGGTTTGCTAATCATAGGGAACTATAACCCCAGCGGTTGATAAACTTAGTGGATGCTAACACTAGGGATTCATAACTGTAGGGGCCAATAACCTTAGGGGCTCATACTTAGAGGGGTCACTAATTCTAGGGCCTGTAACCATAGGGGCCTGTAATCCTAGAAAATGCTAACCCTAGGGGCCCATAAACTTAGGAGGTGTAAACCCAGGGAAGGTGTAACTCAAGGGTCCCACAACCCTTGGGCGTGCTATATACACTACACTAGGCATGTAACACTATGCTCCCATAACCTGCGGGCTGTTAGCCCTATATGGTGCTAACCATAGGAGCCTATTCCCCTAGAGACCCATAACCCTAGGGGGTGCTAACCCAAGGGGCCAATAACCCTAGGACCTTATAATCCTAGGGGACGATAACTGTACAGGCCATAACCCAAGAGTTGTTGACTCTAGAGAACCATAACCAGAGGGGTTACAAGCCCTAGGTGCCCATAAGCCTAGGGGTCACTAACAATAGGCACCCATAGAGGCCCATAAATCAAGGCGGGGAGATAAACTTTGGTGATCATAACCTTAGCGGAAACCAACCCTAGGGGGTGGTTACCTCCAAGGCCCATAAACCTAGGGGTCGATAGTTATAGGGACCCATAACTCTAAAGGTTGCTAAGCCTAGGGGCCCATTATCATAGGGGCCTGTAACACTGGGGGCCCAAACCCTAGGGGGTAAAAAACATAGGGGATGCCAACTCTAGGGGCTCCTGACCTTAGAAGCCACTAACCCTTGGGATCCATAACCCCAGGGACCCATAAACCTTAGGGACTGCTAACCCTAAGTGCACATAACTCTGAGGGTCGCTAACCCTAGGGTCTCATATGTGATGCTGCCTGTAATCCTATGGAACAATAAGCTGTTGGTTAATATCCCTTAGTGCACATAATCCTATGGGCCCTTGTGGCCCCTTTTATAACCCTTTTTTATAACTAGGGGGTGCTAACCCTATGGGTTGCTGACCTGAGGGGCCAAAAACAATAGGGGCCCGTAAACCTGGTGGCCATGAACCCTAGGAACATTACACGTAGCTGTCACAAACCCAAGGGACTGACAGCCTTAGTGGGGGCTAACCATCAGGGGTGCTAAGTCTAATGGCCAATAACACCAGGGGTCACTAATCCTAGGGGTTATTAACCCTAGCAGCCCATGACCATAGGGACGCATAAACCTTGGAGCTCTGTAACCCAGGGGCTGCTAACCAGAGGGATCCATAACCCTAAGGGCCCATAGACCTGGGGGCTGCTAATACTAGGGGCACTAAACCTCACGGTCAAGAACCCTAGGGACACATAACCACAGAGGCCACAACTCTAAGGATTGCTACTCTTGCTACCCCTTGGGATCGATAACTTTATGAGGACCATAACCCTAGAGGCCCATAACACCAGGGGCACTTACCACAGGGTGGAGGCTAACCCAAGATGACCATAACCATAGCAGCATCTAACCCTACAGGCCAATAACCCTAGGGGTCATTAAACCTAGAGGCCCATAAGCCTAGAAGATGTAAATCCTAAGGGGCGCTTACCATAGCAGTCCATAGATCTAGGTGCCCATAACCCTTGGGGGCGTTAAATTTAGGAGCCCATAGTGCTAGGGACCTGTAACCCAGGAGTGCTTTTGTTGGGGGTCACTTTACCTGGGGGCCCATAACCCAACTAATCCCAGGGGCCCATAAGCCTGCGGGTCACTAACACTAGGCACGCATAACCCAAAGGATCATGACCCAAGGGGGCACTAGCCCTAGGTGGTCATAACCATATGATCGATAACCCCAGGGACCCATAACCGTTGAGGGCGCTAATCCTACCAGCCACTAATCTGAGGGGCCCATAAACCTAGTGGTTGCTAAATCTAGAGGCCCAAAACCCTAGGGGGTCAATAACTGTAGGGGCCCAACACAAGAGGGGTGGCTAAGCCTAGGGGCCCGTAATACTATGGGCCAATACCCTTGGGAACCCAAAACCTAGAGGCTGCTGACTCCAAGGGCCTAAAACCCTAGGGATTGCTAGACCTAGGAGGTGCTAAAACTAGCTGCCAAAAAACCCTAGGGGCCTATAACCCTAGGGGTCCATTATCCTAGGGGCCAGTACCCATAAGTGCCCATAACCTTAGGGATTGCTAGATCTAGGACGTGCTAAAACTAGGTGCCAAAAAACCCATAAGTGCCTATAACCCAAGGGGGACTTAGCCTAGGGGCCCATAACCATGGGTGAGGTAAACCTAGGAGCCCATAACCCAAGGGACAGTTAAGCCTAGGTTCTCATAACTCTAGGGGGCACTAGTCCTGAGGCTTGTTAACATTTTGGCCCATAACTCTGGGGAGCACTGACCATAAGTGTCACTAACCCTCGAGGCCTATAGGCTATTGGTCGCCTTCCCTAGGTGCTCATAACCGTAGGGGACAATAATCCTAAGGGTTTTTATCCCTTGGGGCAACCTAACCCTACTGGTTATAACATAACCCTACTGGTCGCTAACCCCAGGGGCCCGTAACACTAGGGGCCCCTAAATGTAGAGACCCATAGCCACTGTGTTTCATAACCACAGGAGCCCAAATCTCTAGTGGTTCTTAATCCTAGGTGCTTATAACCAAAGAGGCTCATAACCTAAGACAACTTTAAGCCTAGTTGCCCATAATCCTAGGGACCGATAACCCCTAGCACTAACCCTGGGGTGTGCTAAACTTAATGGGTCATAACGCTAGGACCCGTAACCTTAGGGACTCATAACCTAAGGCATTGCTAAGCCAAATAGCGCACCACCCTTGGCACCCATAACCTTTGAGGCACTAAGCCTAGGGACCCATAACACTTAGGGGCGTATAACCCTAGGGGACCACAATCCAAGGGGTTGCTAACCTTAGGGGCCCATAAGCCAAGGGGACTGTGACTCCAGGGCTTGCTAGCTGTAGGGGACCCATAACCTATTGGTCATTCTGCCTAGGTGCTCATAACCCTATGGGGAGCAAAGCCTGGGGGACATTAACCTAGGGGTTGCAAACATTAGGAATAGCTCCATAAGCCTAGGGGCCCATAACCCCAGGGCCATATTGGCCATTAGACTTAACCCTAGGAGACCAAAACGCTAGGAGGCCATAAATATAGGAGACCATAACCATGGGGATCGATAACTATAGGGACCCAAAATCTTTGGGGGCCATTACTCTAGGGGCCCATACTTCTTGGGGCCCATAACTATAGGATGGCTAACCTTCCATTCATGTCCATAACTGTTGGGACCCAGAACTTCAGGGGGTGCTAAGGTTGGAGGGGTGCTAACTGTTGGAGCCGATAACCCTAGGGGTTGGTAACCCAAGGGGCTCAAAACCCTGGGGGTCACTAACCATAGGGGCCTATAACCCTAGGGTCACTAAACGTAGGAGCCCACAATCCTAGGGGTTGCTAAACTAATAGGATGCCAAACCTAGCAATGCATAAACTGACGGGCCCATAACCCTATTGGGCGCTAACAGTAGGGGCCATAAAACTATGGGACCCATAATCCTCGGGACCCATTACCCTAGAGGCCCATAAGCCTTTGGGGCAGTAAAAGTAGTGGGGGCTAACCCAAGGGCCCATAACTTTAAGGGCTGACTCAAAACCCCAGGGGCCAGTAACCTTATGTGCCTGTGGGACTCTATGGGACCCTAAAGGCCCATAATCCTACAGGCCTATAAACCTAAGAGGTGCTAACCTTAAGGGCCTGTAGTTCTAGATGCCCATAACCCTTGGGGATGCTAGCCCTTAGGTTCCCAAACCCCAGGAGTTCCTAGACCTAGGAAGTACAAATATTATTATTATAGGGGTCCATAACCCTGGGGGCCCAAAACGCAGGGGGTGCTTACCCATGGCTCTCAGGGGCCCCTTGGTTGAGCAGAAAGGCACTTGGACTCTAAACATTCTGAGGGTTGCTCTGGCTAGGCCCACAATGAGGGCATTGGTCTGAGGTACTGCTTTCTCTGGACCTTCAAAGCAGGATCTTCAGCATAACAGACTGAAACACTACCAAGTGCACCTTGAAGGCCCTGATACCAGGGACAGGGCCATGATGCCTAGGTCCAAGTAGGGCAGTACCTCTTGCCAGGGCAGCATCATGGTTATAGGCAAAGGGAGCCCCTCCTCTGGAGAGGAACTCAGTTTTCCTCTCAGGGATGTGAGAGCAGCCAACACTGCTAGCCTTCTAAGAAATGCTGGGGACTGCCTCTCCAAAGCCAGTGCTGTTGGAGCCTCCTGTGTGACGGGTACTGAGACTTTCCTCTGAGGACACAGGGAAGGGTTGGGGGGTATGGGGGTGTGTGGCTAAAGCAGGATGTCCCTCAAAGTAGGGGTGGTGAGAGTCTTGTAATGCATCAGTGCATGGGATCATTATGGATCTCATTAAAAGATGCTCTCAGGCTTTGCAAGATCTTGGTTAAAATACCACTTATTGGGGCTAGCACAAGAAGGAGAAGTGGCATAGCATAAGTAGCCATGCATTTTCTCACATTCTTGTGTAGCCTCAGCAGTGGGAGAGCATGTCACCTTTTCAGTGACAGAAATGTGAGCCCATTTTGTCAGGGTGAATGTGTTTCTGCCAATGAAAGCAGGAAGAAAGAAGCAGGACCTGTGTCCAGACTCAGGAAGGAGATGAGGACTGGTCCTTCATGAATGAGTTGTCTTTTGGAGAGAATGAGACATAGATACAGAGCTCTTCACCTCCTCCCAGCTCTTCTGCCAAGAGGACACAATCCCTCAGGTGTTTGACCCAGCCTTCTGCATAGCAGCCAAACATGCTTATCTACTGCATTGCAGAGACACCTATCAGAGGCTACCAGGGACGCACTCTTCTATATCGGGACAGTCCCAAGGGTAGATGAAACGATCAGCATCCCTGATGCCAGCCCACATCCCAGCCTCCAGGGAAAGACCAAGTCTTCTCTGCACCCTTATGCCTTTTGCTCTGGATGAAGAGCAGGCAGTGCAAGACAGGGGGAACAGGCGTGAGGTGCATTTTTCTGCTTTATCATGTGTTGTTTTCCCATTCACTTACGGAGTTCCGAAAGTGCCCCCACAGAGGGAATTTCCCTTCCCTGGTTGCTCTGCTGCAGAGATCAGGGAAAAGTGCTGTGTATAAAGCAGGGCTGAGCTGGGTGAGTTCATACAGGGCAAGAAGTTTGTCCTACCCCTGTTTGTGTCAAGGTTAGGAAATGGTGCCTGTTGCTTTTCAACCATCCCCCATGGGAGAGAGGACACCACTGACAATGCCTGCAACCTGGCCAGAGAAGTTTCGCAGACCCTTGAGCATCCTGGGGCTTTCTCCCTATAGGAGACGAATAGTGAGGCCTCTGGGCTTGGTGCAAACCTATGCCTGTATCAGAATCTGTCAGAACCCAAAAGACAATTTTCCACAGCCCTGAAGAAAAGACTTTCCTCGAAGGTCATTTGACCACCAGGTGGTGAGACTCTTCAAGTGTCAGGTGGGGCATAAATGTTTGATTAACTGCCAGGGAAGAAGAACTGTTGAGCTTTTTTGCAAGCCTCTTTCTTGTGTCCCAAGCCCTTGACTTGCTGTCATCTTCCTTTCCCTTCTCCAGAGTTCTCCTGGCCAAATGAGTTTAGAAGAGGATGCCAGAAAGAAGTGACAATGCTCCCACAGAAGGAGAACTGGGTCACGCAGGCAGATGTGCTTCTGCGTTCAT